>NC_056739.1:1690415654-1690418154 GCF_019279795.1 Protopterus annectens
CTGAGAATCTAAGTGGAATTTGGGATTTTAGTTGAGTTATAATGATATGTTTTGTTTAAGTAGAAAGATATATGAGTTTTTCTGTGGAATTTTGGTAGTAGATAGGTGGAGGAACAGGTTATGTTGCTGTGATAGTGTGTGTGGATAGAAGAGGTTGGTAAAGTTTGTTGGAGGTGAAAATTGTGTTTATGTAAGGAGATATTTTCAAAGAAGGTGACATAATAAGGTAAGGTTAGGGTGGTTGTAGCAATGGTGAAAAGTGTGATATATGTGAAAAAGGATTTGAGTAGAGGAGACATAGTGGTAGGTAAGAAGCTAGAGAATATAGCTTGTGATAGAATGTCAGATTAAGAGTAGGTAGGGATGAGCTGAGTTACAGTGAAAGATTTTCAGTTGAAGGGAGAAAAAGGAGACTAGCAACAGGAAGTGGTGAAGTTATAGCTAAAAGGTAGGTAGCATGGAATAGGAATACAGTGTATGGCCAGGGCAAGAGGAAAGGGGCAGTAAAGCTGTGGGAAAACAGAGAAGGAGTTAAGATAGGTAAGGAGTGGGAAAGGGAATTTGAAGTAGAGATAGTCTTTGGAGTTGGGTGGAGTTTGAAAAGTGGAATGCAGATCAGAAATAACTATGTAGGAAGTTGAGGTAAGTTGTGAGAAGGTTGGGGATTGGTTGAGAGAAATAGGAGGAGTGGCTGGTGAGGTATAAGTCTAGGACCTCCAGGGGTGGGTGGGATATGGGGGTAGGGTGGCGAGCGAAGCGGGGCCACAAGTAAAGACAGAGTGAGTGGAGACAATCAGTGAGCAGCAGGACACAGGGAAAGATAGTGAAGCAAGTGAGTAGCTGGTATGGGGCACTAAAAGTCAAGGTAGTAAAGAGAGAAGAGGGTGAAGCCTAGAAGCAGAAAGTGAGATCGAGAGGGGGAGAAAGTAGACTAAGTAGGCTCAGAATGAAAAGGGAACAAGATAAAGTAAGTTCTATGAGCAGAGACTGAGAGAGGATAGGGGAAAGATTAAAGGCACCAAGCCTAGTGATCACTGGTACCTAGTGGGCAAAAGTGGAAGTAGTGGCAGGTAGCCAAGGAGAAGTAACCACAGGTGGAAAGAAAAGGTAGGTAGCAAGGGATAGATCATGCAGAAGGCTAAATTCAGGGAGGGGGGGGGACTGGCTGCTAGCTTACAAGACCCAGAGGCAAACAAAAAGGCTAAAATGGTGTAATTACAGTCTGAAATATACATGTACGCCTTTAAAACTGGGTCAGGTGTAATAACATACTTAGCAACTTTAGTACAACCAGGTGGGAGCACAGGGCAGCAGAAGATAGTGGATGGCCACTTAGGTAAGGCTTGAGGTGGTTCAGGGGTCCTTAGGAGCAGGCAAGTCCCTTAATAAATGTTCAGGAGAGATTGCTAGGGGGAAAAGATTAGAAGGAGGAAATTAAACAGGGATTACAGTTTCAAAAAGACAGATCTAAGTATACACATGCAAAGAGGTCATTCACAATTCAACAGTTCTTTGCAAAACACATAGTATACATTTAGACTAACTGGCACTAAGGTAAGGTTAATTACTTCAGATGAGCAAAAAACAAACTGGCATTAGACCTTAGTAAAGTATATTGATACACAGGTAGCAAATACAAGGCTATAGTCACCTTTAGGATTGTGTTAAATCAAAATACTCTAAGAAAAGGAGAAGAACATCAATCTAGCATCAAAATAGACTCTAAAACATGTCAAGTTATCATAGAGTACATATACAACATACTAAGGTAAAAATACAAAATACACTAACTTGTACATACTAAATAATCACTCAACCTTGCCCTTTATGAACTAGGGAAGAGTGTATGTAGATGTATGTAAAATAGTTGGATAGAGCCAAATAGATCGTTTTACTATCTGCGCAATGCTAACCACGTGCTAGGACCCACCAGCGAGTTAAACGCTATCAGAGGAATCCTCTACTAGTTAAAAAACAACGCTAAAATGTACTACAAAACACTAACCCGTTAAAAAACAACGCTAAAATGTACTACAAAACACTAACCATCCCACGAGATAGAGCGATGTCTAGTGATAATAACATATTAAAACTAGCAGTCTGAGCGCCAGGTGTAGTGAGTGGAGCTAACTAAAGCTGATTTAAAAAGAACGCTAAAGTGTACTACAAAACACTAACAATCCCAACGAGATAGAGCGACGTCTAGTGATAAGTACATATTAAAACTAGCAGTCAGAGCCAGGTGTAGTGAGTGGAGCTAA
This sequence comes from Protopterus annectens, assembly GCF_019279795.1. Lineage (NCBI taxonomy): Eukaryota > Metazoa > Chordata > Ceratodontiformes > Protopteridae > Protopterus > Protopterus annectens. The sequence continues at coordinate 1,690,417,916 of NC_056739.1, forward strand.
TTAAAGCTGATAAGAGAGAGCGATATGTTGGGAATGCAGAGCAATGCAAGCGTTAGGCGGCAAAAGCTCCTGTTCCTGCTAGCTATATGTCCTATAACACAGGTATAAATGCTGCCAGCTGAGTACTTGCGGTAGTCAGGACACTGAATATATTACGGTAGAACTAATGTCAAATAAACATTGTCGAGCAACCCAAACTAGCATACTAGAAATAAGCCAGCAAGAGACGCTAATCACAG
>NC_056739.1:1690444804-1690612304 GCF_019279795.1 Protopterus annectens
TGCAGACCATCTAATCCGGCCCAGAACAAACAAAAGAACAAAGAATAAAGGGAACTCTGAAACCAGGCCTAACCTCCAGATCCTCCAGAACGGGGGGAAGGTGGGGGGGGGGGTCAGTAAGAATGTGAGGCGAGATGGACTACATACATTGAAAGTTATGGTGAGTACATAACTTTTTGATGTTATGTAGTCCAATCTCACCTACATTCTTACCCGTGGGATAGAGTCCCAGCACCTAAATCCTGGGAGGCTCATTGGAAAATACTCCTGAGCACTGTGGAACCAAAGGAAGACCTGCCTCTAGATACCACATCTAACTTGTAAGGAATAACAAAGGTGTGAGGAGATGCCCTAGTAGCCGCAGCACAAATATCATCCATAGACAATCTGGCCTGAAAAGCTGTAGACTTAGATACAGACCAGGTAGAGTGAGCCTTCACTCGGAACGGTAAATCTCTTCCCCCTGAAGTATAAATGAAAGAATTACAACTGGAAATCCACCTGGACACAACGTGACTTTGGAAACAGGAGACCCAATTCTGTTTTCCGAAAATGAAACAAAACTGATCAGATTTTCAGAGGTCCTTCGTTCTGTGCAAATTAAATCATAATTGTCTGTGCACATCCAACTGATGAAATTTGAATTCTGCCTTGTTCGAGAACTGAGGAAAAAACACTGGTAATTCAATGGATTGGTTAAAATTACTCACGCGACTTTGGAAAGAAAGGAAGGATTCGTCTGAGAGAAACCCCTTCCTTATGAAAAAGCAAATAAGGTGGTTTAATTGATAAAATTTGAAGCTCCGAAACACGTCTGGCTGACGTGATGGCTACCAAAAAGACAGTCTTCCAAGTTAATTTTAAATCACAAGTGGCTACAAGCTCAAAGGGGGGTGAAGTAAAACCCTGTAGAACGAAGTTTAAGTCCCAAGGTATAACAGGTTCAGCGACAGGAAAACGAAGCAACAAAGTGCCTTTCAGGAAAGCCTTAGAGAGTCTATGTGCCATTAGACTAGGTTCGTCTGTGACGTGAAAGATAGAAATTGCCGCCAACTGGACTTTAACGGTTGTAGCAGCTGATCCCTGGTTGAAAAGCATAGAAAGGAATACTGATGAGATTGGAGCTGTGTAAGGGTCAATCTGTCTGGCATGTGCCCAGATGGAAAATCTCTTCAATTTGCTGTAATAAATCTTCCTGGTCGAAGGCTTATGAGAGTTAGATAGAATATGAACCACATCCAGCGAAAAATGGTGAAGCCCAACTAATTGTTTAAGTAGAGTAGCCAAGCTGTCAATTGGAGGGTCCATAGAGAGGGATGGAGCTGCCCTGAAATGTGAACCAGTAAGTCTGATTGTGGGACCAGAATCCAAGGAGCATCCATGAGACAGGGATGGAGAAAGGGGAACCAAATTTGATGAGGCCAGTGTGCAGCAATCAGAATCATTTTGCTTCCCAAGGATTGCGCTTTCTGAATAACGTTTGACAGCAAAGGAACCGGAGGGAAGGCATATAGTAGACCGGAGGGCCAATCGTTGACTAGAGCATCCCTGGGTGACTCCCCCTGAGGGGGAATAAGGGTGAAGTAGCTGCTGCATTTGGCAATGAGGGGGCTGGCAAAAAGGTTGCAGCAAGGCTGACCCCAACTGCGGAAAATCTGCTCCACAACTTGACAGTTCAGTGACCACTCGTGAGGCATCAAAATAGCTTGGCTTAGCCTGCCTGCAATCACATTGGACTTCCCCGGAATGTGCGTTGCTACTAGAAATGTTGAGAAGACACTGCCCACTGCCACACTCGCATGGCCTCTCTGCAAAGGGGATACGACTTGGTTCCTCCCTGTTTGTTCAGATACCATACCACAGACATTGTCTGAGTGGATTGCAACAGTCCCGAGAGGAAGAAAGCTCTGAAGTGCTTGCAGTGTTAGCAGCACTGCTCTCATCTCCAGAACATTGATATGCAGATGCATCTCGTGCTCTTGCCACGTGCCTTGGACTGTCCTGCCTAGATAATGCCCCCCCATCTGGGAGGCATCCGTGGTCACAGTGGCAACCGGAGGTGAAGGAACGAAGGGTTTTCCCGCATTGAGGTTGTCGGTGTGAAGCCACCAACTGATATCCTGTCTGCACCTGTGAGTTGAATAGGGTGAGAAAGTGGAAGACGTTGAAGAGATCACTGGGCGAAGAGTAGCCACTGAAGGAGCCTCATATGTAGCCTTGCCAGGGGAACTAAGAATCGTAGCAGCCATCGTCCCCAACAATTGGAGGACCAATCTTGCCTTCACTCTTCTCAGAGGGAAGCAAGATGTTAAACCTGTTGTTGTAAGACTCGGATTCTTTCCTGTGGTAGAAACACCTGCATGAGCACAGTGTAATTCGGTGCCTATAAAGGTGACACGCTGCGAGGGCAACAAGGCAGATTTTTCCCAGTTCAAAGTGATGCCCAATTGTTGGCATAGGTTGATAGTAGCATCTCTGGTCTGAAGTAGCAGATGCCTGGTGGTGGCAGTAAGGAGTCAGTCATCCAGGTATAGAAACACTTGGAATCCCTGACGTCTCAAGTGAGCAGTCACCACTGCCATGCATTTGGGTAAACACTCTTGGGGCTGTGGTAAGACCAAAGGGCAGGGCTCGAAACTGAAAGTGACTGGCTCCCAGAAGGAAGCATAGGTGACTTCTAGATGCCCTGTCCATCTTTATGTGGTAGTAAGCATTCTTGAGGTCAATGGAGCACATCCACACTTCTTTCCCAACAATGGGAGAATAGATTGCAACATGACCATTCGGAACTTGGACTTTTACACATGGGTGTTCAATTGGCTGAGATTCAAAATGGGTCTCAGGTCCCCTGTCCTTTTCAGCACCAAAAAGAATCTGGAGAAAGTCCCTAATCCGATCTGGTCTGAGGGGACAAGTTGGATGGCACCTTTTTCTAGCAGCTTTGAAACCTCTGAAGCTGCGGAATCCCTTTGACTGGGTGGAACATCTGGGATTTTCTTGATTGGAGGGGGAGTTGATGAAAAGGGAAGGATATATCCTCCGGAAATTATTCGTAGAACCCATTGGTCCTGGGTGATACCTTGCCAGGCCTCCGGGTATAGTGAGATGCGACCCCCGACTGGCTCAGGAAACGCACATTCGGGCCTCCCATTAGGAGCGGCAGTAGGGAGAAAGTACAGTTTTGTACCTACCATAAATGTAGATGTTCGAGTGCTAATACAGATGCAGTCATAACAGATGGGTTCTCCTGCCGTCAGGAGGGTCCTCGGTCGGCCGAATTCCAAAGTCTAGGTCCAGCGTCGGTTGTCATCGCTTCTTCCCTGACATCAGGGCGACAGGGGTATAAAAGAACCAGCCGACGCCATTTTCTTCAGTTTTTCTTGCCCCAGATGTCAGGTGCCCCCAGAAGGAAGGCAATACATAAATTTGTGTAAAAGCAATGCCATATAATCAAAATACAGTAGTGCAAGCAAATACACCATGAATGAATACCCCAATCAGGTTGCATGAGGAGGTGTTAGCCAATAGGCCTGTCCCAAGAGGGGAAGGAGGGAGGGAAACCTGAACTGCAGCTGTATTAGCACTCTAACATCTACATTTATGGTAGGTACAAAAAGTACAGTTTTGTACCTACCATAAATGTAGATGTTCGAAGATCCACATTGCTGCAGTCCCTACTTACTTATGGGGTAGTCCGCTGTCCTCGGTCGGCCCGAATACCAAAGTATTAGGCTGACGTCGGTCATGGGCGCCTAGATCTGACATCAGAGCGTCAGGGTATAAAGGCGCATGACCGACGTCATATCCTCAGTCTTTTCTTGCCCCAGATGTCAGAAGGCCAAACCAGAAAGGCCACAGCCAAAAACAGAATACCTCCCAAAAACATGCCCAACAACAACCATCACCTAAAGCATAGCACCAAGTCAAACTACAGAGGGAAGGAGGGAGGTAAATTGGACTGCAGCAATGTGGATCTTGAACATCTACATTTATGGTAGGTACAAAACTGTACTATGCTCTTCATCTCACATTGCTGCAGTCCTTACTTATGGGTAGAATCCCAAAGCAACGGGAAAGGGAGGATGGTAAAATCATAAAGCATTAGGGGCGCTAAAATGCCCTGTAAAATTGCAGTGGCAAATCCAGCCCTAGACTTAGAATAAAGAGGAAGGTGGTAATGTTTAGAAAAGGTATGCACTGAACTCCAAGTAGCTGCCTCCAAAATGTCTTTGTAGCTACCCCTTATAAAGGCCGTAGAAGTAGCAGTAGCCCTAGTGGAATGAGGCCTGATTCCAGCAGGAATCTCCTTACCATGATGGGAATAACAGAAAGAAATACAAAACCCAATCCATTTAGAAATGGTTTGTTTTGAAACAGGTTTACCCTGTGAACCCAAGGCAAAAGAAACAAACAATTGCTGAGACTGTCTGAACTCCTTGGTTCTGCTCAAATAATAACGCAACTGCCTGTGAATATCCAAAGTATGCAAAATTTTCTCCCCTTTATTTTGGGGGTTTGCATAAAAAGTAGGCAAATGAATAGTTTGATTTAAGGCCACACTAGAAACCACTTTAGGCATAAAGGATGGATTAGTACGCAAAGATACCCTATCCTTATGAAAAATCAGGAAAGGCTCCACTGCCATGAGGGCCTGTAATTCAGAAACCCTTCTTGCAGAGGTAATGGCCAACAAAAAAGCAGTTTTCCATGATAAATACTTTAACTCGGCAGTAGCTGCAGGCTCAAAAGGTTGTAGAGTAAGTTTTTCCAACACAAAATTGAGATCCCAAGCAGGAGTAGGAGCTCTCATGGGGTCTTATATTCTTTGCCCCTCTAAGAAATTGCTTAAACCAAGGATGAGAGAATAAAGGAGGGTCACAATCATAGTGAGCAAAAATGGCTGCAGCATGAACCTTTATTGAGGAGAAAGACAAACCCTTGTCCAATAATTTAGTAAGATATTGAAGAACAACACTTAAATCAGGTTTGGAGACATCCAAGTCCTTTCCTTTGCTCCAAATAAAAAATCTCCTCCATTTATCAGCGTAAACTTTCCTGGTACTAGGCCTCCTGGCCTCCAAAATAACATTCAAAACTTGTTGTGGAAGCTGAGACCCTCCAGAGTCTAAAACAGAATATGCCAGGCTGTTAGATGCAGAGACTGAATCTTGACATGGAGGAAGTGACTGTCCTCTTGTGACAAAAGGTGCGGAATCAAAGGCAGAGGCCACGGAGGTTCTCGTACTAAACTCCTCAGTAGTGGGTACCAGTGTTGTCGAGGCCAATCCGGTGCTATCAAAATCATGGTTGGCTTGTCTGGTCTGGCCTTCAAAAGTACCTTGGGAAGAAGAGGCAGAGGTGGAAAGGCATATACATGCAGATTGTTCCAACTGAAAGATAGAGCGTCCACCCTCCAAGCTGTGTGATGAAACATTTTGTGCAAAACTTTGGCAACTGGTAATTTAGTGGAGAAGCGAACAGATCTATGTCTGGAGTTCCCCATAACACTGTCAACTGTTGAAATACATGAGGATCCAATTTCCACTCGTGAGGATCCACTATTTGTCTGCTCAATACATCTGCTAAGGAGTTCTGTGCTCCTGGTAGAAACCTTGCCTGAAGATTGAGGTGTAGATTGAGAGCAGTTTCCCACAGAATCATCGCTTGCCTGCAAAGAGGGTAAGAATGGGTTCCCCTGCTTGTTGATGTACCACATGACAGTAGTGTTGTCTGTTTGAATCAACACCTGCCCTGGACGAAGTAAATCTTTGAAAGCCATCAATGCAAACTGGACTGCTAACATTTCCTTCAAGTTGATATGCAAATGTTGGAGTTTGACAGGCCACGTGTTTTGCACCCATTTTCCATTGAGGTGTGCTCCCCAAGCCTTGTCCGAGGCATCTGTCGTTAGAATCTGACTCTCCTCTGGCCGGGTCACAGAGAGTCCCTTGTTTAGGTGACATTCCTGAGCCCACCACAAAAACTCCTTCTGAATGCAAGGTATTATCTGAATGACAGTGTCTAGATCTTGGCAGTGCTGTGTCCACACATTTTTGAGATACCATTGAAGCTTCCTCATATGCAATTTGGCATTGGGAAGCACCAGAATACAAGATGCCATGAACCCCAAGGCTTGAAGGACTGTCCTTGCAGTCAGCCTGGACCGTAGAGACATTTGCTGGAAATAAAGAGAAAGGCTTCTTTGTTTGTCCGGGGTCAAAAAAGCCATCTGGGAAGCTGTATTCAGTCTCACACCCAGAAAGCACATGTCCTGAGAGGGTACTAGACTGGACTTTGTTTCGTTCACAGAATACCCTAGGCATCTTAACACTGCCATCACATACTGTAGATGATGAAGTTCGTCCTTTTCTTGTGCAATAATCAGACAGTCGTCCAAATAAGGATAAATCTGTATTCCTCTTAGTCTGAAAAATGCTATTACTGGAGCCAGAACCTTTGTGAACACTCTGGGCGCAGTAGATAAGCCAAAGGCCAATGCAGAGAACTGATAATGTAAATTTCCAGCCCGAAAACGCAGGCACCTCCTGCAACTGGGCCTGATAGGAACATGAAAGTAAGCCTCTGAGATCCAGAGTAACCATCCAGTGATCTTTTCCCAACAGAGGTAAAAGCTGTTGTAAAGTCAGCATCTTGAACTTTGGAATGTCCAGGTAAGTGTTGAGGATAGATAAATCCAAAATTGGTCTCCACGTGTCTCCTTTCTTTGGAACTAGAAACAGGCGAGAATAAAATCCTAGGCCCACTTCTGACAGAGGAACTAGCTGTATGGCTCCTATTTGAAGAAGTAAAGAAATTTGTCTGCGAGCCTCTATCCTTTGCCGAGGAGGGACGTCTGGCATGCCTTTGAAAGGAGGCATGGTATGGAAATAGAACTTGTAACCTCGGTTTATAATGTCCAATACCCATTTGTCCTGGGTGACTAAATGCCAATTTTGCTTGAAAAGAGCCAACTTTCCTCCCAAAGGAGCTACCAGGACAGAGGAATCTGGCAGCTGAAAATGCAGGTCATTGGGCCTGTTTACGAAAGGACTGGCCCCTGCCCTCACCAGCAGATTGAGCAGGCGAACTCCATTGTCGCGGCCTGAAGGTACTCTGAGCTCTGCCCCTACCACGCCTAGATCTACCCCTAGACTGAGAATCAGAAGAAGGGTACGTCCACCCCTTAGTAGGCCAATTTCTACTAAACTTTGGAGGTTGTACCTGCAAAAAACTTTAACAGTCTGCATAGACTTAGCCTTGTCTTCCATTTTCTTTAAGACTGACTCCACAGGAGGACCAAACAAAACTTCAGACTGCAAAGGGGCATCCAGAATTCTAGACTTAACATGCTCAGACAAATTCTGATCCTTAAGCTAGGCGTGCCTACGAATAACTGAACTAGTGGCAGCCACCCTAGAGGAAGCCTGTAAAGCATCAAAACCACATTGCAAAGAGTGCTTACCCACCTGTTCAGAAACATGCACTAAATCCTGCAATTCTTTACACTCTATGCCCTCTGCCAAAGCATCCACTTTAGATCTTAGCTGAGAAAGGAGGAAATTCTGATACTACAACATATGAAACTGGCAGTTCAAAGCTCTCATTGCTAAAGTAGAAGAGGTATACACCTTCTTACCCCATCTATCCAAAGCTCTAGCTTCCTTATCCAGAGGAACCGGATTCTTAACAACAGAGGCTCTAACACCCTTAGGCCCCTGACTAATAGTTTCTGGGTCGCCCTAGGACTCTTATACAGATATTTATGAGCCTCAGGCACCCTGTAATACCTGTCCGGTTTAACTGGGGCAGGAGGCACAGAATCTGGATTAAGGGAAGCTTCCGTGAAAACATCTGAAACAACATCCAAAACCGGAGGTATAGCTAAGGGCCTATGCTGTGGTAAAAACAAGAACTCCCTAAGCCTCTTCCGGGAATCAGAGTAATCTTGTCCCTCCCACTTAAAATGCTCCCTCATGGAATGGAGAGTTTCTGAAAATGAAAAATCCTCTGGAGGAGAAGCAGAAGGAGTGGAATCCTCTGCATCAGAATCAGAATAAGGAGGGAAATCTTGAATGTCCTCAGTAGCAGACTCTGAATCATCTGAGGCCTGCTCCAAACTTTCCAACTCTGGCTCCATCCTGGGCCTCTTATCAGGAGGGGGCATAGAACCTCTAATTAAAGTAATCAAATCCTCTGCCATTTTAAGCATGTGCTTTTTAGGCACAGACCCTGAAGAACCAGAACTGACACCAGAGGAAGGCAAAACAGACCTGCTCTTAGAAGGAGCCTTAGAAAACAGTAGCAGAAGGCCTAACCACCTTAGGCATAGAAGGGAGAATAGTAACCTGAGAGGCCCCTTCAGCCTGGCCTGCCTCCTGAGAGGCCACATCTTGTAAAATCAAAGTTTCCCCCTGGGACTCAACAGAAACTTCAGCCGGATCCACCTGTTCAGCTGTAGCTTCTAAAGGTCCGGCGTCCGAAACGGACGAATCATCCTGCCTAGGCTTTAAAGATTTGTCTTTGCGCTTCTTAGTAGAGGCAGGCGTCAGAACATCCAACGGCATATTATAGTTACACCTCTTGCCAAAGACTAACCTAGCGCAATCTAACCTCCGTTTTATAGTGCGCTTATTAAACCTAGCACAAAACCGACACCCGACTACGTCGTGCTCCGGTCCCAAACAAGGAATACAAAGCGAGTGGTAATCTCTATGCGGTATCTGTTTCCCACAAGAAATACAATTATTCACTTTTTCTGACATCCGGTAAGTAACTGAGGCAAGAAAAAACAAAAATATTCTAACGGGTACTTAGCCCAACTTGGTATCGGTCTGAAACTCCTAAAACGAAAAATTTCAGAACGCCGAACGGCACTTGCAACTCTGCTTCTGCATCGGACCATGCGGCAAAAAAGACTGAGGATATGACGTCGGTCATGCGCCTTTATACCCTGACGCTCTGATGTCAGATTTAGGCGCCCATGACCGACGTCAGCCTAATACTTTGGTATTCGGGCCGACCGAGGACAGCGGACTACCCCATAAGTAAGTAAGGACTGCAGCAATGTGAGATGAAGAACATCTGTACTATGTTCATCGTGCATACAGCTGCAGTCATAACAGATGGGTAGAATCCCAAAGCTAAGAAAGGGGTGGTAGGCACTAGGTGGAACTAGGAGGAGCCAGAATGCCCTGCAAGACTGCAGTGGCAAAGCCTGCTCTAGATTTGGAGTATAATGGAAGGTGGTAGTGCTTGGAGAAGGTATGCACAGAACTCCAAGTGGCTGCTTCCAAAATATATTTGGTAGGAACTCCTCTGAGGAAAGCTGCAGAGGTAGCCGTGGCCCTTGTGGAGTGAGATCGGATGCCTGTAGGTACAGTTTTGCCATGAAAAGAACAACAAAAGCGTATGCAGTGGGCTATCCATTTTGAGATTGTCTGTTTGGAAATTGGCTTCCCTTGAGCTCCTACAGCATAGGACACAAAGAGCTGTTCTGACTTTCTGAAAGGCTTTGTTCTGTCCAAATAATAATGCACTTGTCTGTGGATGTCCAAGGAATGTAGTAATCTCTCCCCTTTGTTTAGAGGATTAGGATAAAAGGTAGGCAAGTGTATAGCCCGATTCAAAGCTACCCTGGATACCACTTTTGGCATAAAGGACGGGTTGGTTCGTAAGGAAACTCTGTCCTGATAGAAGATTATAAAAGGCTGCACAGCCATGAGAGCTTGTAGTTCCGATATCCTACGAGCTGAGGTAATAGCCAAAAGGAAAGCTGTTTTCCAGGAGAAATATTGCAAATCTGTTGAGGCAGCTGGCTCAAAAGGAGGCAAGGTAAGTTTTTCTAGAATGAAATTGAGGTCCCAAGCAGGCACTGGTTGTTTCCTTGGGGGTTTTATATTTTTAGCCCCTCTGAGGAACTGTCTTAAGAGGGGGTGAGAGAATAAAGGTGGATCAGTGTTGTATTATGCAGAAAAGGCTGAGGCATGGATTTTGATGGAGGAGAATGAAAGTCCACTGCTTAGCATCTCAGCTAGATACTGTAATATTTGAGGTAAATTAAGTTTTCCAGGATTCTGGCCCTTTTTCTCATTCCAGGCACAAAACAGTTTCCATTTTGTGGAGTAAGCTTTTCTAGTAACCGGCCTTCTGGCCTCCAAAATGATATCCTGCACCTCCTTGGAGAATAGGGTCTGTTGTGATGTTAAGGAATCTTCCATGCGGCTAGACTGAGTGTTTTCAGCTGACTGTGAAGAGTTTTGAAGCTGTGCTGAGTCAGAAGAAGAGGCATTAGAGGCAGGGTCCATGGTGGGGAATGCGTCAGGCTCCTCAAGAGTGGATACCAGTGTTGTCTTGGCCAGTCTGGAGCAATGAGAATCATCTTTGGTCTGTCTGCTCTGGTTTTTAATAGAACTTTGGGCAGCAAAGGAAGAGGTGGGAAGGCATAAACTGTCATTGTTGTTCAACTGAAAGAGAGAGTGTCCACTTCTCCAGGCCTCTGGATGAAAAATCCTTGAGCAGAATTTTGTCAATTGGTGATTTTTGTGGGACGCAAAGAGATCTATGTCTGGCCTTCCCCATGCTTGAATTCTCTGTAAAAACTTGAGGATGCAACTTCCATTCGTGTGGATCTGTCATATTTCTTCTTAGGTTGTCTGCCAGCGTGTTTTCCTTGCCTGGCAAGTACTGTGCTTGAAGTTAGATTTGTAAGTCCAGAGCCATGTTCCAAAGTGACATGGCCAGCCTGCATAGGGGGGTATGAATGGGTTCCTCCCTTTTTGTTTATGTACCACATTACTGTGGTGTTGTCTGTCCTTATCAATAGTTGACCTGGATGCAGAAGGTCTTTGAAAGCTATAATAGCATTTATTACTGCTAGCATTTCCTTTTGATTGATGTGAAGGTGCTTTTCTTTTTCGGACCATTTGCCCTGAACGCACCGATCTGTCATGTGTGCCCCCCAGGCGTAGTCCGAGGCGTCTGTTGTGATGACTTGATTTGCTTGAGGCTTGCTGAATGGGAGACCTGTGTTTGTTTGGCATGCTTGAGCCCACCACAGAAATTCCTTTTGAAGACATGGAATTAGTGGTGGTATTGTTTCCAAACTGTGGCTGTGTTGAGACCATAGGTTTTTCAGGTATCATTGAAGTTTCCTCATATGCAGCTTTGCACATGGGATTAGTAGTATGTAAGATGCCATGAATCCCAGAGCCTGCAGTATTTTCCTTGGTCAGCCTGTTGAAATTTGCTAGTGTTCTGAAGTATTGAGCTAGTTGCCCCTGCTTCTCTGGCGTGAGGTAGGCCATCTGGATGTTTGTGTCCAAGTTGGCACCCAGGAAAATTAATTTCCGAGAGGGTATAAGCCTTGATTTCTTTTTGTTGACTGTGTATCCCAGAGAATTCAACAACATTATTACAGAAGACAGATGTTTCAGAAGTATGCGCTTGCTGTCCGCTTGGATCAGGCAGTCCAAATAGGGGTATATTTCTATCCCTTGAAGTCTGCAGTAGGCAATTACTGATGCCAGGCATTTCGTGAATACTCTGGGTGCAGTAGATAAGCCAAAGGGCAATGCAGAGAATTGATAATGGGCTGAACCTGCAAGAAATCTGAGATATCTTCTGCAATTTTGTCTGATTGGGACATGCAGGTATGCCTCCTTGAGGTCCAATGTTACCAGCCAAGACTCCTTGCCCAGCATGGGAAGAAGCTGCTGTAAAGTGAGCATCTTGAATTTTGGTACGAGTAAAAATGTGTTTAGGATGGATAGGTCCAAAATAGGTCTCCAATCTTTTCCCTTCCATGGTACCAGGAATAGTCTGGAATAAAAACCTTGACCTTGTTTGTGAGTAGGTACCTCTTGAATTGCTTTCATGTCTATGAGATCTGAAATTTGTCTTTGTGCCTCTGCCCTTTGTGTGGCAGGATTGGCATGCCTCTCATTTTTGGAAGGGTGTGAAAATAGAATATGTAGCCTCTGTTTATAATGTCCAGGATCCATTTGTCTTTTGTGACAATATGCCATTTTTTTGAAAATAATGCCAGTTTTCCACCTAAGGGTGCTGCCATTTCAGCCTTGCTTGGCATGCAAAGGGTAAAGTCATTGGGCTTGCTTTCTGAATGGCTGCTAACTATCCTCACCACCTCTGTGTAGGAGCTTGCCATTGTCTGCCTCTAAACGATCCTTGGGATTGCCCTCTGCCCCTCGGGCACCTGTATCTACCGCTTTGGGGGTCTGTCCGTGGCTGGAAAGGACCAATTTTTGGAAGGCCAATTTCTACTGAAACGTGGGGGTTGTACCTGTAGAAAATCTTTCACTGTTTGCATTGATTTAGCCTTTTCCTCCATTTTCTTTAATACCTCCTCAGCATTAGCAGCAAATAATACATCCTTTTGTAGAGGGGCATCTAGTAATTTAGCTTTGACATGATCTGGCAAGGTTTGTTCCTTGAGCCAGGCATGTCTACGTATGACTGATCCTGTAACAGCAGCTCTACATGAGGCCTCTAGAGCATCAAAACCACATTGCAAGGTATGTTTACCCACTTGTTCTGCACTATGCATCAAATCCTGCAACTCCATCAGGTCTGGTTGTTCAGGTTGTGACATTTTACTTCTCAATTGTGATAACAGAAACTGTTGGTACTTTAGCATATGGAACTGGCAGTTTAATGCCCTCATGGTTAAGGTGGCAGAGGTATTTACCTTTTTTCCCCACCTTTCTAAGGATCTGGAATCTCTCTTGGAAGGTAATGGATCTTTAGCAGTGGAGGCCTTAATTCCCTTGGGGCCCTGTGAGATAGTTTCTGGGTCAGCAGCAAGGCTTTTGTATAGAAATTGGTGAGAGTCAGGAACCCGGTAGTACCGGTCAGGCTTGACTGGTGCTGGAGGTAAAGAATCCGGGTTAAGGCAGGCCTCCGAGTACACATCATCTAGTATGTCCAAGACAGGAGGTATAGCCAGAGGCCTGTGCTGAGGTAGCAAGAGAAATTCCCTAAGCTTTTTCTTGGAATCTGAGTACTCTTGGCCTTCCCAGTGGAAGTGTTCCCTTAAGGTATGCAAGGTTTCCCCAAATGAGTAATCCTCTGGGGGGGATACAAAGGGAATGGACTCCTCTGCATCAGAATCTTCAAAAGGGGAGTAAGAATGTTCCTGTTCATCAGAGTGCTCTGATATAATGGAGGCCTGATCAGAGGAGGGGGATTCTTCCTCCACTCTGGGCCTTTTGTCTGGGGGGGGGTGTTGAGAACCCCTGATAAGAGTAATTAAATCCTCAGCCATTTTAAGCATCTGTTTTTTAGGGATGGGGCCTGGATATGGGCCCTGTGTAGCTTGTCTCTTAGAATGCATGGCTGCTTTAGACTTAGTGAAAGCCTTGATGGAAAAAGAAGAGGAAGGTCTGAAGACACCTTAGGCAGACCTGTCTACATTTTGAGATTCACCACCAAGAGTGGCTTCGGTATCTGTAGTCGGGGTGTGGGCCGAGGAGCCTGCGACCTCGGGCACAGAAGACACTGCCAATGAAGTGTCATCGGTAGTCAGGGGCTGCGTAGGCGCCTCACTGAGAACCGGACCACCTGTAGTCGGCTTTGGCGTGGTGTCGGTAAAGGCCGCGGACCTCGTGTGTCGGTCCTTATCTTTGCGCTTTTTAGACAAAACTGGAGTGGGAGTATCAGACGACATAATATAGTTAAATTTTTTGCCAAAATAATGGTGGGCGAACTCAGCCCAACGCTTAATGGTGCGTTTGTTGAATGTAGCACAAAAACGACAGACCGAGACGTCGTGGTCTGGGCCTAAACAAGGAATACAGAGGGAATGAAAATCCTTATGCGGTATTTGCTTCCCACATGAAATACAATTATTAACTTTGTCTGACATCGGTCAGAGGCAAGAAAAGTTTCCCCAACGGGGTACTTAGCTTTCAAGAAGACTTCGGTTGCAAAATTTTCGTAATTTCAGGAGCTGGCCGACCAGCACTTGCGAACTGCTTCTGCTTCGGGCACCGTGCGGCAAGAAAGACTGAAGAAAATGGTGTCGGCTGGTTCTTTTATACCCCTGTCACACTGACGTCAGGGAAGAAGCAACGACAACCGATGCCGGACCTAGACTTTGGAATTCGGCCGACCAAGGACCCGCCTGACGGCAGGAGAACCCATCTGTTATGACTGCAGCTGTATGCACGATGAACATCCATGAAAGGAATTGCGGTCGCCCGAGTAACGAGGGCCTCCTCTGCCCCTAGGGCAGTGTCTACCTGAAAAACCACCCCCTATCCTGCCTCTGGAGGAGGACTCGCCTTGTGCATCGGGAAAAAAACCTCTGTGATTTCTTGAACCACATCTTCCCACCCCCTCCGGGCCTTGGGATAAGGCATAGAGGGAAGGGAAAAACGGACTCCTACGGCAGACAGTTTTTCCCTCTTGCTCGCACCTAGTGAGACTGTCTTTCACCTTGGTTCCAAACAAAGAGGAACCATCAAACAGGACATCAGTGAATGTAGACTAGACGGCATCCGCAAAATGACAAAGGCTCATCCAGGCATGTCTCCTCTGAGCGACTCCTGAACTTGCAGCCCTACTCGCTCTCTCGGCTGCGTGAGAGATCAGCCTCAGAGTTCACAATAGAATTTAGGGTAGACATTGAGTGTTGACTTTGAGCCACTGCCTCAAACATTACCCGTTAGAGTATCTCCAAGCTCCTTTAGGACATCTCTGTGGAGCCATGTAAAGTGTGACAAGTAATTTAGTGACCGCAAAGTAAAGGCCGCTGAAGAAAATGTACGCTTCCCATACCGGTCCATAGTCCTAGACTCCTTGTTAGGGGAATGGACGGTGGAAGAAGTCTCAGGCAATTCCTTCTTGGTGGCCACTGCCACCAACATGTCATCTACAGGGACTCCCTTGGATAGAAATTCCTTATCAAAAGGGGCAGACAAAAATTTATTGCGTCTCCTGGGGACTGGTTCCACAGAGTCAGGGGTTTCCCACACCCTTCGACAAACCAGATCCAAAAGCTCGTCAAAGGGTGGAGACACCCAAGAGGAGAAGGGCTGAGTACCGAAGGCCTTCAGGAACACAGACTCCTCTTCGGAAGGGGCTTTGGATGGCCAGTCACCACTTTGCTTCAAAATCTCTAGGATGTCAGAGAAAGAAACATCCTCAGAGGATGACTTAAGGGACTGCTCCGATTCCTTGAGGTCGGTGTCTGACGTGAGAGACTCATCTTGGGAATCTATGTGCTTCCTCTTGCACGTTTCTCTTTCTGGGTGGCTCCTCAAGCAAAAACTCTGAGGGGCACTCAGAAATATGGGGACCACTCGTGGGGGTACCCAGAAGCCTTGGGGCTCCGCTGTGAAGACAGAGGGCGATCAGAGACCTGCACCAGTGCTGTAGGGGACAGAGTGACCGAACAGTATGATGCCGCTGATGACCTGACCAGCGCACTCCACATGGCCTTGAAATCTGGTCCTCCCGAGTCCAAAGATAGACCAGCCATTGAAGACCTCGGATCAGAAGGGACCAGGTCCGAAGCAGAAACAAGAGTCAGGCTTCCCTGTGCCGAAGCACAGAGAGGGAGACTAAAAGCAGTGAGGTGCCCCGAAGCCTCTCCCTTGTGTCTGACTGAGAAATCCTGAGTCCTGAACCCAGTGGACAGTGCCGACGGGGTCGGAGCCAACGTCGGAACTGATAAGCCAGGACGGGCTGTCGGAACCGACCTAGGGACAAACAGAGCCAAGTACTCCGGCTCCGAAAGCTGAGATGTGCTCGGAGGAGGAAGTATCGATGTAGGTAGAGGGACCGGCTCTGGAGCTGACTGGGTCGGAGCCGAAAACAATTTAGCCAGTACCAGTGACTGAAGAAGTCTCTGCACCACTCTATCGACGTCCACATCTGATAAGGTCCTGGAGGATTTGGAGGATAGGGAAGGAGATAGAGACCTCCTCTCTGAAGGAGACCTGCGAGGAGGAAATACCCGGCCTAATGGTAGGCAACCGGCTCCAAACAAGCTCAGAGAAAATAGGAGCCTAAGCAGGTTCCAGAGAGACAGCCACTTCCTGCGGCCCTGAGGACAATGGAGCCGAGGATGTCATTGAAGATTTAACTGTTTTCTCCGGTGGCTCCGAGGATACTGATGGAGCCAGGGATCGCTTTTTAGCCTTGGAAGATTTAACTTTTGATGGAGAAGACTTAAAGCTAGAAGCACTCTCAAACCCTCCTCATAGGAGGATTTCAGAAGTCCCTACAAAATCAATTTGTTCTTCCTTTCCTGAAGAAAACACGGGCTAAAGGCATGTCAAAAACTACACTATTCCTGGAAGTGAATCGCTCCCAGACAGTACACACAGAGTGTCCATCAGTGATGGACATCTTATAACTACACTTCGTGCACTTCTTAAGGCCCTCTTATGCTCCTTAGTATCTTTAGACATAGTCGCCACAAAAATGAGTAACTAACCCAACAACCAGACCAACGGTCAATCAGCCACAAGCACGGGAACAGAACAGACAGACAGTACACCACAAAGAACTCTAAAATGGTTCTAGAACACAAGTACAAGAGGGAGGACTAATTCCTCTAATATAAACGGTTTTAGCCCATGGAAAATAAAGTTAGCACACAAGGAAAGCAAGGGGACAGACTATGTACAATAACTGAAACGGGCCTAGCCTATTGGAAACAGCTAGTGGGATACCACAAGAACACGCTAAAAGAGAAAAACAACTTTTCCACCAACACAGTTCAAGATACGCACACAAATAGCTATGAAAATAGCTTTTTTTGCAAAAAATTTCTCTGCTATAAAGAAGAGTACTTCACCACAGCCAAGAGCGAGACCACATCCAAGCTACACGAGTATCAAATGAGATCTGGGGATAGAGAGCATTGCAGCATGGGATACAATCTTAGCCCAGCCAATTAAAAGAATTCGAGCTAAAGTATGGCAGAGTCGGTGCAGTCATTCGGCTCCGAACCCATGGGTAAGAATGTAGACGAGACTGGACTACATAACATCAAAAATTTCAGGAGTCGGCCAACTGGCACTTGCAAACTGCTTCGGGCACCGCACGGCAAGAAAGACTGGTGTAATGGCATTGGCTGCATGCTTTATAACCCTGATTACCTGACGTCACGGAAGATGAGACCACAACTGACGCAGGACTCAAGACTTTGCTAATCAGGCCGACTGAGGGCTACTGCAAGCAGATAACCCAAATGCGATGACTGCAACAGTGAAACACGAAGACCATCTAGGACTACAGTTGCAGACACTTATCGCAAGGCTTGTAGAATCTGTCAGGCTGAGATTGCGGCACTGTGAATTATTTTTTTTTTTTGACCTGGAATCTTGACTGTTTGTACTCTTGAGAAAGTCTGTCACTGATACCGTGTCGAAAATTGCTCCTATGAATTCCAGTGCCTGAGGGAGTTCTAATTGAAACTGGTTGCAATTTATAGTTAACCTCAGATGAGAGCAAGTGTGGAGTACCTGGTCTCATGCTCTTATTAGTAGATGCCTGGTTGGGGTGGTAATAAGCCAGGCATCCAGGTACATAAACACAAACTCTGCAGTCTGAAGTGAGCTGCCACTACTGCCATGCATTTGGTGAACACCCTGTGGACTATTGTGAGGCCAAAGGACAGCTTTCTGAACTTGAAATGACTGGCTCCCAGCCAGAAGCCTATATACCTTCCGGATTGTCTGTTCATTTTTATGTAATAGTACACATCCTAAAGGTCTACCAAGCACATCCAGTTGTCCTTGCATAAGGGCAGAATGGAGTGATCCGTGACCATCCAAATCTTTGTATGTAGAACTGATTTGTTCAGGTTGCTGAGATCTAAAATTGGTCTCCAGTCCCGCATTTTCTTTGGGACTAAAAATAATGCTGAGTAAGTTCAGGATTCTATCGTGTCTGGTGGGACCTCTTGGAGGACTCTTTCTAGCAGCTTTTGTATTTCTATTGCTGCTGCTCTCCACTGACTGGGTGGAACATCAGGAAATTTGCATAAAGGTGGAAGTGGAAGGGAAAAGGGAAATAAGTAACCTATGGAAGTAATCCTCTGTACCCACATTTTTTGTGATGTCTAGCCAGGCTCTCTGGTGCAGGGATAATCAACCCCCAGTTGCCCCCAGATGGGGAGCAGTTGGGCCTCCTTTTATGAGTGCTGATGGAGTCCGTCAGAGAAGTAATCTCTAGACCAATGGTTTTGCGAGCCTCCTCTGCAGCATGGATGGAGTCTTCCATTTCAGTCCCCCCCTGCCTCTAGACATGGATCTTTGAAAGGACCCTGGGACTTTCTGAACCACTTCTTCTGACCATCTTGTTGGTTCCTGGAGAAGGTTCTTTGAGGGATCAAAAAACTTACACTCACTGCAGAGAGGATCTTTCCATCTTGTTCACACCTGAAGAGTGCGCCCTTTACTTTAGGGCCAATTTGCCAAACACCGAACTGCCGTCAAAGGATGCATTGAAAAACAAGGACTTGAAGGGCACTGTAAAAACCACCCAAGCCCATCCAGGCATGCCTCTTGATAGAGATGCCTGAAATCCCCCCCCCCGGTTGAGGTAGTCATGCCTCATGGATAAATTAGAAATTAATTGTAGGGCTGCCATCTGTGAGTACACAGAAGTTAAAGTCTCAGCAGTAGTGGTTCGAGAAAGGTATTTTGACAGTTCACTTAATTAACTCTCTCTCTCTAGTCTCAAACTGTGCCAGGTAGTTTAGCGACCCAAGGGCAAAGGTCGTTGAAGAATACACATGCTTCCCAAATATGTCCAACGCTCAAGACTCCCTGTTAGGGTAATGGACAAAGGAAAACTGCTTGGCAAGTTCCTTCTTGGTGCCATCTGTCACTACAACAGCACCTATAGGCACTCCCTTGCTCCAAAACTCCCTACCTACCGGTGGTGCCAGAATCCAATTTGGTCTTTTGGGGATTGGCTCAACTGTCAAGCTCTTTCCATACTCGCCTAGAGATCAAGTCAATGAGCTCGTCAACGGGCAGTGTTACCCAGGAGGTAGATGAACCAGACCCAAAAGCCTCCAGGAATAACAATTCCTCTGGGGAAAGGTTATCGGTAGACCAACCATCATTCTGCTTAATCTCAAAGTCTCCGAATGAGATGTCTTTGGGTGATGATCTTTGGGACCCTTCCCCATCAAAACTAGTATCTTCTTCGGAGACCGACTCTTGCGGGGCGTCCAACTGCCTCCTCTTGCACATCCCTCTTCCTTGGGCCTTCTTCGGTGAGGTGCTCTGGAAAACTGTCGAAAGACATCGTAATACCTTGCTGGGTAACCTGGAGACTTTGGGCTGGCTGTCCCTGTGGAGTACAATGATGGGGCTCAAGGACCAGAGATGCACGGGATCCAGAGGGAGGATCCAGGGGGATAGAAAATGTCCTTCCTACAGAAGCAGAGAACACTCTGTCCACCACCTGAAATGAAGAATGCTTTGGGGAGAAAGAAGCCACAATTCAAGTAATGGTGAAGGTACTCTGGAGGGTATCGGGTTGATTGATGGTGAATACCTGGTACTTGACAAAGGCCAAAGAGGTAGGATCTGATGAAGACAATCATTTCCAACGCTGGCTGAGCAGAAGTCTTCGGATAAAGCATCCGCTTCTTCTGTGGTGGCTCCTTAGGAAGGATCCAACAAGGGAACTGTGGTTCCTGAAGGCCTTGAAGACTTAGATTTGGGGGGTTTAGCCCCAGCAATAGCTTCTGTGAAGGCCACAGGTAGCAATCCTTTTAAGATCAACTTATTTTTCCTGTCCTCTATAGCTCGCAAGTTACACGCCTTACAAATTCAACAGTCTATCCGAAGATATTCTGGGCCCAGACAATATATGCACAAGTTGTGCGCATTGGACAGCAGCAACTTGTGCCTGCATTTCTGGCACTTCTTAAAGCCAGAAAGACCTTTTTTGACAGTTTCACTCTAGAAGAGAAAATAGAAAAAGTAGAAGCTTTTTTTTTTTTTTTTTTTTTTTTAATTAGTACAAAAGGAAAGAGGTAAAGATTACCAGTGAGGATATGTAAAACTACAATAAAGAAGTGTAAGAGGGAAAGGGGGAAAAAATACCAACTATGGTAATGAGATTACTCTAGAACAGTGTAAAAGGAAGGATTTATTGAAAAAAATAAAACTTTACAGAAAATAGAAAAAGCAGAAATAAACTTCTCTTTAGTAATATTGCTCCAGAATTCAAGGCGAACATGTCCAAATGCAAATGCAGCAAATAAGATCTGAGGTATGTTAGCGGTTGGTGCATTAAAGGTAAGGGAGGAGCTCGAGAGTTTTTTAGTGGCCACAATCTAAAATAATGGCAGAGTCCGATCCGAAAGTTGAATCGGAAACAAACTGTTGAGGGATGAATGAAAACTGACATCACCAGGTCTGGCGGTATACCTACAAATTCAGAACTTTTTGGAAAGTGCAGGCAATAATCTTGATTTAGGATATTTAGTACCCACTTTTCCGAAGTTAATGCTTCCCAAAGCACGATAGAGGTGACCACGGTTCCTCCAAGTTTTGGTGTAAGAAAGGGAGATGGATGATGTTGAGATGGGCTTAAATGGTGGGGGGACAATACAAGTCATAACTGATCCCTTGGGGATCCAAACCCTAAGAACCCCAGGCAATTCCTTGCATGTAGCTTGTCACGTTCTTTTGAAATTACCTTTTCCTTTTTCCAGATCTGTTGAGTGTGATTGACTGGAATGAAATGCCTGGTCTTAGTTGGAGAGTTCCTACTGTACCTTGGCACTAAGGGCTGAAAAATCAGCTTAGCAGACTGGGTAATCCTACTCCTCTCCTCCAGTTTCTGTAAAGTTCCTGTGTAGGGGGCCAAAAAAAAAAAAGAGAAATCATTGCAAAGGACCTTGAGGATCCTGACTATACACAACCTGGAAGGACAGAAGTTTTCAACCAGGCACATCTCCTAATGACAGACTCTGTGATAGCGGTCCTGCAAGATGCATCTAAAATATAAGTAAAATTCTTGGAGTGCTTGTCCATCTGTTAAAGGGAAAAAAACAAAGCACTTCTTCACAACATGAGCAATTTAAAGCTTTCAGACATCAAGCCCTTCCTCAGTGTTTTTGACTTGATGTCTGAAAATTTGTTAGCCTTGGAAATAACATTCACTGCATCAAAGGACATTCAATCACAAACAGGTGCTGGATTTATTTTTCAAACTGCAAGCAAGCGCTTTCATTGCGAAAAGCATTTACAAGGAACTTCATCAGACAATTACAAAAAAATGACTGCCTGGTTAAAAACTTTTAAAGCATGACATCACTTCCTGACTCGTATTTAAAAGCACAGTGTCTTACTTACACAAACAGATGTGATTTAAAAACATATACATTAAGAAAAAGTGAAACCTGTAAATGTGCATGAATAGTAAAACAAACCCTGACATTAAAAACTATGAAGTATTTTAAAAAACAAACAAAAAATGTGTATTAAACTATTTACATACATATGAAGTTTCGGACTTAATAATCCTTCAGAAAATGCATGCTGTCACAAAACTTTTAGTTATGTACTTACCATAACTTTAGATGTTTGGGATCCATCTCGCCTACATTCTGTACTGATGGGCTCGGAGCCGATCCTCGGCTCCGACTCGGCACGCTATGCTATGGAGCGAAGCCTCTTATTGGCTGAGCTATTCTCTATCCCAGGATGCACCACCGCTAATCCCCCAGATCTTGTTTGTCCGCATTCATGCACACACTCATAACTATTTATATAACATTGCCAGATGTTTCAAGATGAAACAATAGAATTCGGACCGTCCGATCTCTTCTGATCTCCAAGGCAGGGGAAAGGAGGGTGGGTATTAGGAATGTAGGCAAGATGGATCCCAAACATCTAAAGTTATGGTAAGTACATAACTAAAAGATGTTGTGTGATCCTATCTCGCCTACATTCTGTACTGATGGGACAGCGTCCCTAGCACCTAATTCCTGGGTGGCTCACTGGAAAACACTCCTGAGCACTGTGGAACCAAATGAAGCTCGCCCCCGAGATGCCACATCCAATTTGTAGTGGGAAATGAAAGTGTGCGGGAAGACCACGTAGCAGCACAAATGTCACTAATGGCAAGCTTAGAATGGAATGCTATTGAAGTAGCCATAGCTCTTGTAGAGTGAGCTTTGATAGAGGTTGTAAGCTCTTTATTAGAAGAGGAGTAAGCCTGACTAATACAGTCCCTGATCCATTTGGCAATAGTGACCTTTGTGACGGCTTTGCCCAATTTATTATCCGAAAAGGACACAAACAATTTATCTGTTTTCCGTGTTTGTTGGGTCCTGTCTAAATAAAAACGCAATTGCCTATGAACATCCAATGTGTGGAAGATGTATTCCGCTTTGTTTGAGTACTTTGGAAAGAAAACTGGAAGTTCTAATGACTGTTGCAGGCAAAAACTGGAACAAACTTTAGGGACAAAAGATGGATCAGGCCTGAGGGATACTTTATCTTTGTGAAAAACCAGGTACGGTGGTTTTACAGACAGAGCTTGAAGCTCTGAAACTTTTCTGGCAGAAGTAATCACGACCAGAAAGGCAGTTTTCCAAGAAAGAAATTTCAAATCACATGTTGCTGCCGGTTCGAAAGGGGAGGAGGTTAAGGCACGTAACACCACATCGAGATCCCACGGAGGAGCAGGATGCAAAATCGGAGGTCGTAAAAGCATAGCACCTTTCATGAAGGTTTTACACAATCTGTTGCTCATTAAAGGTGGGTTTGTAGATTCATGGAAATTGGAAATCGCTGCCAATTGGACCTTGATGGTAGAGACTGAAGAACCTTGATTAAATAGGGAAGTCAGAAATTTCAGGACTTCCGATACCGGAATAGTGATGGGATCCAGACCCCGGAGTTGAGCCCAAATAGCAAATCTCTTCCATTTGCTAGTATACAATTTCTTAGTGGCAGACTTGAGGGCCGAGGATAAGATATGTATGACTTCCGGGACTAAGGTATGATTCCTGACTATAGTCGGAAGAGGAGGAGCCAAGCTGTTAACTTCAAAGTGTGAAGGGACTGATGGAGTTGTCCCGATTGATGAATTAATAGGTCTGGGATCTGATCCAGGAACCATGGACCGTCCAGTGCATATTTCCGAAGATAGGGGAACCATAATCTGACGAGGCCAGTAAGGGGCAACTAAAATCATTTTGCTCCCCAAGTGAGACGCCTTTTGGATCAGTCTGGGAAGGAGGAGAACTGGGGGGAAGGCGTATAGCAAGCCGGTGGGCCAAGGATGGGCTAATGCGTCCATAGGACTCTTCCCCCGGAGCTGGAGTGAGAGAGAAGAACTTCTTGCACTTCGTGTTCAGCGGGGTTGCGAAGAGGTCGCAACAAGGAGTTCCCCATCTGCTGAAGATCTGAGTTGTCACTGCATCGTTCAGAGACCACTCGTGAGGAGAGAGAATAGTTCTGCTTAGTCTGTCGGCTATCACGTTGGACTTGCCAGGGATATGAGTCGCCACCAGAAAACGTCTGGTCGCCACTGCCCATTCCCAAACTCTCATGGCCTCTCTGCAAAGGGGGTAGGATCTGGTCCCTCCCTGCTTGTTCAGGTACCAGACTACTGACATGTTGTCGGAGTGAACGGCAATTGCGCCCTGACGGAGGTAATCGTGAAGGGCTTGTAGAGACAGAAACATCGCCCTCATTTCTAAAATGTTGATATGAAGGAGGTTCTCTTCTGAATGCCATTTGCCTTGGACTGACCTGCCCAGGGAATGCCCCCCCCCCCACCCCATCTGGGAGGCGTCCGTCGTCAAAGTGGCCACAGGAGGAGGTGGAACAAAGGGTCGTCCCTGATCCAGACTGGAGGGCACCAGCCACCAGCGAAGGTCCTGTTTGCAGGTTTCCGTGATCCGTATGATGTGACAGAGGGAGATCCTGAAAGGACCACTGTGTGGAAAGGAGCCACTGGAGAATTCTCATATGCAATCTTGCTAAGGGGACTAGAAGAACAGTGGCCAACAGAGTCCAATAGCTGCAGGACCATCCTGGCTGGAGCTTTGGATCTGAGAATCAAGGCTCGGACTTGAGCCTGTATAGTTTGTATCCTTTCTGTAGGAAGATAGACCCGCATTCGGTTTGAGTCTATCTCTACTCCGATGAACCTTATGCGCTGAGATGGCAGCAACACAGACTTTGGCCAATTGAAGGTAATTCCAAGGGAAGTGCCTAGTGATATTGTGGCTTGTAGGTTCTGCAATAGTAGACGCCTGGAGGTGGCAGTTAGGAGCCAGTCGTCCAGATACGGAAACACCTGGAATCCTAGACTCCTCAGGTGAGCAGTCACGACCGCCAAACATTTGGTGAACACCCTGGGGGCTGTGGTGAGACCAAAGGGCAATGCGCAGAACTGAAAATGACCATCTCCCAGGCTGAAGCGCAAATGTCTCCTGGACGCCTGATCTACCAGGATGTGGTAATAGGCGTCCTTGAGATCTATGGAGCACATCCAAACACCTTTCTCCAGCAGTGGGAGAATGGATTGTAAGGTGACCATTCGGAACTTGGACTTTTTGACTGATCGATTTAGGATGCTGAGATCCAAAATGGGCCTCAAGTCCCCGGTCTTTTTTGGCACCAAAAAGAATCTTGAGTAAGTCCCTAATCCGATCTGGTCTGCGGGGACCGGTTGGATGACTCCTTTTTGAAGCAGCTTTGAGACTTCTAAGGCTGCAATTTCCAGTTGACTGGGTGGCGAGTCCGGGATTTTTTTGGACGGCGGTGGAGAGTGAGAAAAGGGGATGGCGTAACCTCCGGCGATGATTCGAAGCACCCATCGGTCCTGAGTGATGCTCTCCCAGGCTTTTAGGTACCTCGAAAAACGGCCCCCGACTGGCTCCGGAGCTGCACAGTCGGGCAATCCTTCAGGGATTGTGGAAGGCTGAAGAGCCACAAAAGGACTCGTGGTCTCCAGTGTTGCGGGGGGCCTCTGCCGCCTCTGGGACGGCGTCTTCCAGAAAAATTTCCCTTCCTCTGCCTCTAGAAGGGGGATCATCCTGCTGTGGGGATAAGGCTTCTGGGATTTGCGGAACCACATTTTCCCTCCTCTTTTAGCCTTGGGATAAGGCCGAAAGGGAGTGGAAAATCGTGCCCCTACGGCAGTCAAAGTCTTTCCCTCTTGCTCACAGCGGGTCAGTGTGTCTTTTACCTTGGGTCCAAACAAAGAGGACCCGTCAAAGGGGGCGTTGGCAAAAGACTTAAAGGCCTCCGCGAAATGACACAGACGGAGCCAGGCTTGCCTCCGTAGAGCAACGCCCGTACCCGCCGCTCTACTCGCCCCCTCGCCTGCATACGAAATGAGCCTCATGGACGAGTTAGATATTGATGACAGGGTCGACAACTGAGAGCTAACAGTCTGGGCCAGCTGCTCAGGTAGGTTACCCGAGAGGGAATCTGAGAGTTCCTTGACCAGATCCCTCTGCAGTCTGGTGAAGTGTGCCAAATAGTTCAGGGACCTTAAAGTAAAGGTAGCTGAACTAAGGGTGCGCTTCCCGTACCGGTCCATGCTCCTAGACTCCTTATTAGGAGGATGGACGGACGTCGAAGCCTCTGCCACATCTTGTTGGGTAGCAGATGCCACCACCAGGGCATCTACAGCCACACCTTTAGTCAGAAATTCCTTCTCCGGGGGTGCAGACAAGAATTTATTTGGGCGAGCAGGCACTGGTTCCACAGAGTCTGGGTGTTCCCACGCCCTTCAACAAATCAAATCTAGGAGCTCGAAGGGCGGAGACACCCAGGAGGCAGAGGGCTGAACCCCGAAGGCTTTGAGGAACACCGACTCGTCAGCGGAAGGGGGTTTGGAATTCCAGCCGCCTCATTGCTTGAGGACTTCTAGGATATCTGCAAAAGAGACATCATCCGAGGACGACTTGGGGGACCCCTCCGCTTCATCAAGATCGGCATCCGACGTGAGACTCATCGGGGTTGTCGACGTGCTTCCTCTTGCATGATCTCTTCCTTGGGGGTTCCTCCGAAGACGCTTCAGAGGGACCTCCAGGAGGAGGGGAAACCCCACTGGGGGTGACCTCAGGCCCCGGGGCTCCGCTGTCTAGCGACAGGGGAACTAAAAAAGACCCAGTCTCCGCGCCTAGGGAAGGTGCCGGTGATACCGTGGAGGTAGCCAAAGATGATTTGGCCAAAGCGCTCCTCATAGCTCTGAAGGCCGGACCGCCAGAGTCCTGGGAAGGTCCAATCCCCAGAGCCACGACAGTAGACGGAACCCCCGCAGCAGACGCACCGAGAGGGAGGCTCGGAACCGAAAACATCGGTCCCGAAACGTCCCCCCCGGGCCCGACCGAAGAGGTCCGTGTACTGAACTCCGACCCAAAGGCCGGGGTTGGAGTGAGGGTCGGAGCCGACCCGAAAATCTTCATCGGCTCCACCAGCACCGGCTCCAACGGTGCTGAAGCTGTTGGAGGAGGAATCACAACTACAGAGTGGGCCATCAGCTCCGAAGCCGACTGGGCTGGAGCCGAAACTAATTTCTGAAAGACTGGGGACTGGAACAGTCTTTGAAGCACCCTGTCGATGTCCAAATCCGACATCTTGGAAGACCTGGAGGAGACCGAATGGGTCCGAGTAGACTTCTCCATTGGCTCCGTAGGGCTAGGGGACCGTCTCCGAATTTATTCGATCACTATCGGTGCCGAGGGAGACCCCAAACTAATTTCCCTCGGTGCCAAAGAGGACTTCGGCGCCGAAGGTGAAGAGTCTGAGGGGGCAAACCTTATCGGCTCCAAAATCAGTGGAGCCGATGAAGGTGACCCGCCTCTCGAAGCCCCAGCCATAGGCTCCGAAACCAGAGGAGTCGAGGCTGGAGGCATCGAGGCAGACCGTTCCGCCCTCGGCTCCGAAGTCCGTGGAGCCGATGGAGAAGCCTGCCTAGATTTCTTAGTGGTCGGTTCCGACGGGCTGGTCGGAGCCGACGACTTCTTTTTCTTAGCCGGAGAAGGAGAGGAAGATAAGGCCTCTTCAAAAGAGGGTTTGATAAGCCCTTTTAAGATTAATTTATTCTTCCTCTCTTGGAGGACCCGAGAGAAGGCGTGACACACGCTGCAAGTCTCCTGAAGGTGTTTAGCACCCAAACAATAAACGCATAAGGAGTGATCATCAGTAATAGACATCTTATAGTTGCAGCGTGTGCACTTCTTAAACCC
Organism: Protopterus annectens; assembly: GCF_019279795.1. Lineage (NCBI taxonomy): Eukaryota > Metazoa > Chordata > Ceratodontiformes > Protopteridae > Protopterus > Protopterus annectens. The sequence goes on from NC_056739.1 coordinate 1,690,472,016, forward strand.
TGAGGGTCTATGTCCTTTAGACATGATGCCAATGGTATGGAATAGTACAATGACAACGTATTAGCCTAGAGCTACTACAGAAAAATTCCTATACCTAAAATAAGAACTTTTTTTTTTTTTTTTTTTTTTTAAACAAGAAGGGCAGACAAAAAGGCCCAACGAAACAGTTATAAGACTAAGAAACCAAGGAGGGCCAAGAACCCTCTAACTAAAACGAGTGCTTGACCTACCAAAAAGCAAAAAACAATCACACACAACAGTACTCAACAACGCACGAGGGGAAGGCCTCTCTAACAAACGGGAACCTTTCCCTGTGAAAACTCAAACTTTACCACAAAAATTTAACAAATAAAGTAGCTATATACAGCGATAGCCGTTAAAACAGCTTTTGGTTAATTTTAAAGAAATTTTCTGACAGAAAAAATTCTCTCAAAAAAGCACTTACCTCAGCCAAGTTCGAGACCACGTCCTAGCTTGTAAGCGGCAAACGAGATCTGGGGGATTAGCGGTGGTGCATCCTGGGATAGAGAATAGCTCAGCCAATAAGAGGCTTCGCTCTATAGCATAGCGTGCCGAGTCGGAGCCGAGGATCGGCTCCGAGACCATCAGTACAGAATGTAGGCGAGATAGGATCACATAACATCACATTTTTCTACTAACCTTCTATGGTTATAACAGCAATGTTATAACAGTGTGATCCTTGTGTGAAAACATTACATACAGAAAATGCTTGAAATTCTGGAGAGTGACACACATGCCTGCAGCTCCCTGAATGAGCAAAATGGTGCACATAGAAAAATTAAAGGGCATATACAAGATTTATTTATAGATGGCCTGATTACTGTTAAAAAAACAAATTGTTGTCTGTAGATTATCCCATTACTCCAACTATTTATGGGATTCCTAATAAACATAAGGACACACCAACCACCTTTTCAACCTATTGTAAATGCTAGAGGCTCCATCAAACAGCCATTAGCAAAGAATCTTGATGTTGAAATTAAGAAATTATTAAAGACAGAAACATGGGCAGCCGCAGTGGTGCAGCAGTTAGCGTTGCCACCTCACAGCGAGAGGTTCCCCCGGTCGATCCTCAGCTGGGTTGTCTTCTGTGCAGAGTCTGCATGTCCTCCCTGTGGTCACCTGGGTTTCCTCCGGGTGCTCCGGTTTCCTCCCACATCCCAAAGTCATGCTGTAGGTGGACTGGACACTCTAAATTGGCCTCAGGTGTGAGTGCGTGCATGTGTGCATGTTCTGTGGAAGGTTGGGTGCTGGGCTGGCAACTCGACACCGTAAAACTCCACTGCCAATCATGAGCAGAAAGGTGATCCGCTGTGGAGACCCCTTACCGGGAAAAGCCGAAAGAAGAAGAAGATTAAAGAGAGAACCATCATTGTATACAGAGTACAAGATCAACACAGTAGTTTTTGATAGGTCCTTTATTTTTATAACTATTGACATAAAGGACCTCTACACTGCGACTCCCCATGATACCGGCACTCAATGGTTCTGTGAATATCTACAGTGAAAAAATCTACCCCAAGATAAAATTAATATACTGGAGCAGTTATTGGATGTAGTTTTGAAAAATAATTTTATTTTGTTTGAACAACTTTATATACAAAAAGAAGGGGTAGCAATGGGGTCTGCTTGTGGCGGCATGTATGCAGATACAGTCATGCTAAAATGGGAGAAGAGATATTTAATGACATCTAATTATTTGCCATTCTGCCATTTATATACCCACTTCCGGGATGATATTTTTATTCTGTGGAGCGGACCTGAACAAAGCAGAGAACCATTCCTTCACTGTATTAACAACACGACCACTTTTTTAAAATTTACACACACTATAGAGAGGCAGAAATTGCTTATTTGGATGTGTTGCTAAAGAAAGACACTGGGAATAATAAGTTTGTGTCTGAGATCTTTCGAAAAGCAACTTATTCTAATAATTTTTTTTGTATTTCACGGGTTTGTCTGAAGTCCGGATAAGATCCGGACGAAAAGCACTTTACACAACAAAATTAACTTGAGTAGTCCTGTTTTGAGTTTTATTTGAGAGCAAGTGGTTACTTTTTACCGTGTTGGATTGACATTTTAAATTACAATAAAAGTGACGAGAGTACCGGTGCGTTTGGAAGCTGGTGCTTTTGTGGTTTTCTTCAGTTTGTCTTCGTTTATTGGTGCTTTTTTGGTATTTCACGGGTTGCCATCAGTTTCAACAAAAAAAGAGGTGATCTAAAAGGGCAATTTGTTAGAGCAGCCCGAATGGTCACTCGGTATGAAAGATTTACTTATGAATGCCATAATCTTCGAGACATGTTTTTTCAGAAGGGGGTATCCCCATTCCCTGGTTGAAAATATCATGAATAAGGTAATCAAGAAAAAGGAAAATGGCCATTTCATTCCTTTATTGCAACCTAATGACAATATATCTGTTAATGGTATTACTGACATAGCAGATGAACAGGTACATATTGCCCATACTTCTGCAGATAACCAAGTATAGTAAGTGTTAATGCTAATAAGAATAATTATAAAACTTGTTTTATCACAATGTTTTCAACTGATGCATATTATATAAAAGCTATTTTAGAAAAGAGTTGGCCACTTTTGATAGGTGACATTAATATAAGAGGAATAACTGGAGAAAAGCCAGTCTGTGTTTTTAGAAAAGGCAACATCAAATCTTTATTAGAACACCAAGGTAAAACAAATAAGGCTGGTTACATGTATAAATGTGGATCATGTAAATTCTGTCCCTATATATTGGAAGTCAATGAAATAAGTATTAAGGGGATGAGAATAAAAATTAGACACAGGTACTGTTGCTTTACTGAGAAAGTCGTACATTGTGCTATATGTGAATTATGCCCTTGTTTTTACATAGGCAAAACTGAGTGTAAGCTCAAACATATAACTGGCGAACATTTAAGAAATATTAGAGACCATTGTGAAACCAATGCATTAGCTAAACACATCATACAATATCCTAACCACAGTTTGAAGTTTATAGTTTTAGATGTAGTTAATCCATCACATGGGGGGTGCATGACCATATCTCCTTGACAGGAATGAATTGAGCTGGCAGATCCATTTAAATTCAGTACACTGGCCTGGACTAAATGACAGCATGTCTATAGCCGGTATTTTAAAATTGAAAGTCCTGAATAGATAGAATTACTTATACTAGTTCATTTTTAGTGAGAATTTCATATGTATATAAACAGTATGAATGATATGAAGTCTGAAACTTAAATGTCTCTCTCATTATCTAGTGATTTCAAGTTGGAGGAATAACTTCAGGGACAAAATGTAAACTATGTCTTGTTATATAGTTAAAGTTGTTAGAATAATGTGTTTTGCACTAGTACACAATTTTCTGAAGGGCATGGAGCTGAAACTCTATTATATAGTGGCTTCAGGTTAGAGAAGTCACAGCAAGGGAAAAGTTTAAAATATTGCTGCTATAACCATAGAAAGTTAGTAGAAAAATGTGTTTTGAGACAGGATGCATTTTCTGAAGGATTATTAAGCCAGAAAATTCATGTGTATGTAAATAGTATGAATACACATTTTTTGAGTTTGTTTTTAAACATACTTCATAGTTTTGAAGGTCAGGGTTCATGTTTTACTATTCATGCACATTTACATGTTCCACTTTTTCTTAATGTATATTCTTTTAAATCACATCTTATGTGTAAATAAGACACTGTGCTTTTAAATAAGAGTCAGGAAGTGATGTCATGCTTTAAAAGTTTTTAACCAGGCAGTCATTTTTTTGTAATTGTCTGATGAAGTTCCTTGTAAATGCTTTTTGGAACGAAAGCACTTAGTCTGAAAAATAAATCCAGCACCTGTTTGTGAAGTCTTGAGCTTTTGTGTGTACTTCTTGGTTTCGTTTGGTTTTGTGGACTTACATTCAATCATGTGATTAGTCACCTGAAATGCGGAATTAAGGATTTCCATAACACTATTTTACATCACAATTTGGAAGATTTGCTAAAGTTTGGGCAACAAACAAACAAAACAAAAAAATACCTAGACATACAAGTCTGACAATTTACAGCCCTGAAAACTAAGGTGGAAAAAATACGGACCCCCCCCCCCCCCCAAACCTGTCAAATGCTTTCCTGTCCCTATTTCTCTGCATACAAAGAAATAATGACAGTGTCAGTTTTTCTTTTAACTTATTTTTATTTATTTATTTTTAAAGTAAGTAAACACCTGGGACCCTATGAAGCCTGTCATTCTTTTGGGGAGCAAGAGGTTGGAAATCTGGTGACAATGCAGCAGAATACATCTTCCAAAGCTTCTGTAAAGTACAGTTGTGTAAACTTACCATAAATGTAGATGTTGGAGAGTCTTCACTGTTGCAGTCATCATTGTACGGTTCTCCCTGCCAGCAGGCAGTCCTCGGTCAGCCAGAATCCCAAAGTCTGGGTCCGGCGTCGGCTGTTCAGTCATGCTCCCTGACGTCAGTGTGCCAGGAGTACAAAGCTGCCAGCCGACGCCATGTTCTCCAGTTTTTCTTGCCCCAGATGTCAGGTGCCCAAAAATAAAGGCCATTAGTAAAGCAAAAAAGCAACATACATCAAACCCCATACCCTGAAGCAAATGCACCTCAGAAGGGTGAAGTAGGAAACCACACTAAAAAAAGAATAAGAGGGGACAGGAGGAAGGGTAACCCAGACTGCAACAGTGAAGACGCTCTAACATCAACATTTATGGTAAGTGTACACAACTATACTATGTTCATCGTGTTTCACTGTTAGTCATCACTGTAGGGTTGAATCCCAAAGCTGAAATAAAGGGTGGTGCTCAGAGTAGAAGGGGCGGCTAGTAGGCCCTGCCAGACTGCCGATGCAAAGCCTGCCCTAGACTTAGAGTAAAGCGGTAGATTATAGTGCTTAGAGAAAGTATGCACCGAACTCCAAGTTGCAGCTTCCAAAATGTCTTTGGTAGGTACTCCCCTGAGGAAGGCAGCTGAAGTAGCAGCAGCTCTGGTAGAGTGAGTCCTAATATTTCCTGGGATTTGCTTTCCATGGTGAGAGTAACAAAATTTGATTCCATGAGCAATCCATTTTGAAATGGCCTGTTTTGAAATAGCTTTGCCTTGGGAATTTGTTGCATAATAAACAAACAGTTGCTCTGTTTTCCTGATGTTCTTGGTTCTGTCCAGGTAAAAACAAAGTTGTCTGTGTACATCCAAGGAATGCAAGATCCTTTTCCCCTTATTTTGAGGATTAGAGAAAAAAGTTGGTAGGTGGATAGTTTGATTTAAAGCCACTTTGGAAACCACTTTAGGCATGAAAGTAGGATTAGTCCTTAAAGACACCCTATCTTGGTGAAAAATAATACAAGGTTCCACAGCCATGAGTGCTTTCAACTCCGAGACTCTCCTGGCTGAAGTCAAAGCCAGCAGGATAGCTGTCTTCCATGATAAGTACTTGATATCAGATGTGGCAGCAGGCTCAAAAGGAGGCAGAGTGAGTTTTTCCAGACCATAGTTGAGGTCCCAGGCAGGAATGGGTGGTGTCCTAAGGGGCCTTAAATTCTTTGCTCCTCTGAGAAATTGTTTCAGAAATGGATGGGAAAAGATTGGAGGATCTGTATTGTAATGTGCAGAGATAGCAGAGGCATGTATTTTTATGGAAGAGAAGGATAAACCCTTATGTAGCAGGTCTGTCAGGTAAAGTAAAATCAGAGGGATATTAGGAATGAGGAGATCCGAATCCTGAGCATGCATCCAGGTGCAAAATCTTTTCCATTTCCCTGCATAAGATTTTCTAGTGCTAGGCCTTCTGTTTGGGAAGGAAAGGATTAATCATAGACCCTGAATTCGCCAGGCTGCGAGTTTTGACATGAGAGTGCAGAACCTGGCCCTGGTGTTGGGACAAAAGACTTGGAATCTGAGGTAAAACCCAAGGAGGCTCCTGGGAAAGATTCATCAGTGTTGGGTACCAAAATTGTCGAAGCCAATTTGGAGCCAGTAAAATCATCATCTTGGGCTTGTCCTGTTTGATCTTTAATAACACCAGTGGAAGAGGAGGTAGTGGTGGAAAAGCATACCCAGAGAGGTTACTCCAACTGAATGATAGTGCATCCACTTTCCATGCTAGCTTGTGAAATGTCCTTGTGCAAAAAATCTGCAAGTGGTGGTTGAGGGGGGATGCAAATAGATCGATGCCCGGGCAGCCCCAGGCTTCTGTAATCATCTTGAATATTTGGGTGTCCAGCATCCATTCGTGTGGGTCTGACAGGTTCCTGTTCAGGCTGTGTGCCAGAATATTTTGTTTCCCTGTCAGGAACTGAGCTTGTAGATCCACTTTGCAAGCTAGAGCTGTGTTCCATAGAGTCATGGCTAGTCTGCAAAGGGGGTAAGAGTGTGAACCCCCTTGCTTGTTTATGCATCACATAACTGCGGTGTTGTCTGTTCGTATCAGGAGTTGTCCTGGTTGTAGAAGATCCCTGAAAGCCAAGAGCGTTCTAATCAGCTAACATCTCTTTTAAATTGATATGTAGGTGCTTCTGATCCTCTGTCCAAAAACCTTGCAGACCTTTTCCCTGCAAGTGGGCTCCCCATGCGTAATCCGAGGCGTCCGTGGTTAACGCTTGGCTGGCTGGAGGCAAACTGAAGGCTTTCCCTTTGTTGTGAAGACATACCTTGGTCCACCAAAGGAATTCCTTTTGTAGACAAGGTAGGACGGAAATCTGTCTCTCTAGACTGTGGCAATATTGGGACCATATACTTTTAGGTACCATTGAATTTTTCTCATATGTAGTCTTGCATATGGTATGAGAAGGATGCAGGAGGCCATGTAACCCAATGCCTGCAGGAATTTCCTTGCCGTCAGCTGAGTTAGAGATGCCAAGGTTTTGAAAGTTGAAGGCAGCTGTAGTTGTTTTTCGGATGTCAGGAATGCCATCTGGGTTGTTGTGTTTAGTAGAGCACCCAGAAAAGTTATCTGTTATGTGGGTGTCAAATTTGACTTTATGTTCACAGTGAATCCCAGGTACTTGAAAAGATTTTGGACAAATTCTAGATGCTGGAGTAAGACATCCTTGCCGTCTGCTTGAATAAGGCAGTCGTCCAGATAAGGGTAAATTTGAATTCCCTTGAGTCTGCAATAGACAAGCCAAAGGGCAGCGCAGAGAATTAGTAATGATGAGAGCCTGCCTTGAACCCGAGGTATTTTCTGCACTCCTGTCTGATAGGGATGTGCAAGTAAGCCTCCTTTAAATCCAATGTTACCATCCATGCATTTTTGTTAAACATTGGCAGGAGCTGCTGCAGAGTAAGCATCTTGAATTTTGGTATCTCCAGGAAAGTGTTTAAGACCGACAGATCCAGGATGGGTCTCCATGAATTTTGCTTTCTGGGAACTACAAAGAGTCTTGAGTAAAAGCATTGCCCAGTTTCTGATTGTGGAACCAGTTCTATGGCCCTCATAGCCATGAGGGATCCCACCTGGTTTAAGGCCTCTGACCATTGGTGTTTTGGTAGGTCTGGCCATCCGTTTGGTTTTGGTAAGGTATGAAAGTGGAATTTGTAACCTCTTGAAACTACATCCAGAACCCACCTGTCTTGGGTTATGTAAGTCCAATTTTGCTGAAATAGAGAGAGTTTTCCTCCGAGAGGGGCTTCCAGGAGAGAAGTTCCTGTAGCCCTGCAGGGGGAGTCATCGAGCCTGTTTTCTATAAGATTGAGGTCTGTCCTCTCCACCCCTGGGGGGTGGAAGCAGTCCACTGTCTTGGTCTGTAAGAAGTCTGTGCTTGGGCCCTCCCCTCTGGAGCGCCTATATCTACCGCTCTGAGGCCTGTCCGAGTTGGGAAAGGACCAATTTTTTGTTGGCCAATTTCTACTAAATCTTGGGGGCTGAACTTGTAAGAAATCCTTAACCGTTTGCATGGATTTTGCATTATGTTGAACAGGAGCATCCAGTAACTGCTTTCACTTGATCAGGTAAGGTTTGTTCCTTTAACCAAGCATGCCTTCTAATGACTGTGCCAGAGGCAGCAGCCCTGCAAGAAGCCTCCAAGGCATCAAAACCACAGTGTAAACCATGCTTCCCCACTTGTTCAGTGGCATGTATCAAATCATGTAATTCCTTATTATCTGCACATGCAGAGATGGTAGCTAGCTTTTGTTTCATAACAGACAGTAGAAATTCCTGATATTTTAGCATATGAAATTGACAGTTTAAAGCCCTAATAGATAAAGTAGCAGAAGTGTACACTTTTTTGCCCCATCTCTCCAAAGCTCTTGAATCCTTATCTGTCAGAATAGGGTTTTTAGCAGAAGCGGCCTTAACCCCCTTAGGACCCTGAGAAATGGTTTCTGGATCAGCAGTAGGATTCTTGTAAAGGAACTGGTGGGAATCAGGGACCCTGCAATATCTGTCGGGCTTAGCAGGGGCTGGAGGAAAGAAGTCCAGCGTTAAATTAGCCTCAGAAAAGGCATAATCCACAATATCCAAAATAGGAGGAATAGCCAGGGGTCTATGTTGGGGAAGAAAGAAATCCCCCAAGTCTTCTCTTAGATTCCGAGTACTCCTGTCCTTCCCAGTGAAAATGTTCCCTCATTTCATGTAAAGTGTCCCCAAATGAAAAATCCTCAGGGGGGGGGAGCTGAAGGAATGGATTCCTCAGCACCAGAATCCTCATAAGGAGGGAAAGAATAATCCTGGTCAGAGGAAGACACTGAAGAAAAAGATGCCTGATCAGAAGAATCATAATCCAATTCTTGCCTAGGCCTTTTGTCTGGAGGGGGATGTGAACCCCTAATCATGGTAAGCAAGTCCTCCGCCATTTTAAGTAGTTGTTTTTGAGATTTGGGCCCTGGATCAGAAGAGGCCTGGGCTGGTGTCTTGGATTTAGAAGGAGTTTTTGCCTTTATCTTTGGCTTTGCCTTTATCAGAAGCTGTGTAGGCCTGAAAACCCCCTCGGAAGCCAGTACCTGCACAGCGGCTACGGACCCATCCGAGGGAGCATTGTCCGAAGGTCCTGCAGCTGAAGTGCTCAAAGGCCTACTTGGCTCCTTGTGGGAGTCCGTTTCGGCAATTGGTTCTGAAATGGCCGACGACAGGGGCTGCAAAAGCACCTCACTGACTACGGCTGAACCAGAAGCTGGCTCTGCTTGTAAAACATAGTCTGATTTGGACCTCGGAGGCCTGTCCTTATCCTTGCATCGTTTGTGAACTCCGGTAGTCGGAAGAGTGTCCGACGACATTTTATAATTAAATCGACTACCAAAGTAGTGAAAAGCAAAATCGTACCTTCACTTAATCGTACGTTGGTTAAATCTAGCACAAAACCGACAACTACCTACGTTGTGGTCAGGGCCTAAACAAGGAATACAGTAAGAATGGAAATCCTTATGAGGTATTTGCTTCCCACAAGAAATGCAATTATTAACTTTTTCTGACATCGGACTGGAGCAAGAAAAAAGTTTCCCCAACGGGGTACTTCGCTTTGAGTAGAAGTAAGTAAGTCTTCGGACTGAAGCACGAGAAAATATCAGGAGTCAGCCGACTGGCACTTGCGAACTGATTTCACCGCACAGCAAGAAAGACTGGAGAACATGGCGTCGGCTGGCAGCTTTGTACTCCTGGCGCACTGACGTCAGGGAGCATGACTGAACAGCCGACGCCGGACCCAGACTTTGGGATTCTGGCCAACCGAGGACTGCCTGCCAGCAGGGAGAACCCTACAGTGATGACTACAACAGTGAAACACGATGAACATCTGGAGAGACAGTTACAGATTTAGAGGACTCCATACTGAGTAGTTCATAACTTTTCATAATAATTTTTTTGACAGACGCTTCTTAGCCCTCCCATTTGAAAAAGTCTTTTGCTTCTGCTGTGGTGCTAAAGGACATTTCCATATTTGGTGAGTCTGAAGACAAGGTCTACTCAGTCTCAGATTTCAAACCTATAACCTCTAAGGGGGAGGAATTTTAAAAGCACAATCCAATCTTTCATTATAAAAGTTAAGTCTCTTCTTCAGAAGAGGAGCAAACTCTCTTCTGCTTAACAGGTTGAAAAGGAAGAAGCAAGCAAGAATGACTAAAAAAAACTGGAAGGGCTAGGAACAGACCTTTAGCAAAATTAAACCAACCCTCCTTACTCCCCTGCTAAGAAGGGCTACAAAGACAGGATAAATGCTTAGTCTTCCAACTGTGCTTTCTGGGAGCATCCAAACATATGCTCTTGAGGAACTTCGGCAAATGATAGGGGAATGGAATGCAAAACTGAAGGCACATGGCATGAAAAAGTACAAACAAAGCAGTTGACATGGCAGTTAATGACTTCAACAGATATGACAAAATACCAGTGAAGCAAGCACTTAAATATGCAAACTAGCCGAGCAGCTGAAAACAATTTATAGGATAAAATGAGTGCCCCAAACCATACATTTCAATAGTTCATATAGGAGCTGCAAATGAATATTTACAAGTACAAATTTTTGTTTGCTTTTTTGGTCTCTACAGCTCAGGATCAAGGTAAACAATCAGAAAGTACAGTTGTGTACACTTACAATAAATGTAGATGTTAGAATGCATTCACTATTGCAGTCATCACACGTGGGTTATCTGCCTGCAGGTAGCTCTGTTGGCCCGAATACAAGAGTATTGGGATTTCTGCATCGGATGCTGTCACTTCTTCCATGACGTCAGGTCATCAGGGATATAAAACAGGCAGCAAACGCCATTACATCAGTTTTTCTTGCCCCAAATGTCAGGAGTCCCCAAATAGGAAGCTAGCATATGGTGTGGAACACCACCCATAAAAAGTAAATACCACTGCTATTAAAAATAGCCATAGAGAGGAGAGGTAGAAAGGGTAGAGAAATCCAGGGGGATGGAGGGAGGGAAACCAGAACTGCAGCAGTGAATACACTCTAATATCTACATTTATGGTAAGTGTACACAACTGCACCATGTTCTTCGTGTTTCACTGTTGCAGTCATCACACTTGGGTCGATTCCTAAAGTTGAGGAAGGGTGGATGTAGTCAAGAAGTGTTAGGGCTGGCTAGCAGGCCTTGTAAGACTACTGTAGCAAATCCAGCTTTGGATTTAGAAAAAATAGTTAAGTGGTAATGCTTGGTGAAGGTGTGAACAGAAATCCAGGTTGCAGCTTCCAGAATTTCCCTGGTAGGGACTCCTCTGAGAAATACTGTAGAGGTGGAAGTAGCCCTAGTGGAATGTGGTTTGATCCCCCTGTGGGGTAGGTTTACCCTGGTGCTTGTAGCAGAAATGGATGCAATGTGCTATCCATTTGGAAAAGCTTTTTTATTGAAATGGCCCTGCCCTCTGCCCCTGCAACAAAGCTGACTAGCAGCTGGACAGATTTTCCGAAAGGTTTAGTCCTATCAAGGTAAAGCCTAAGCTGTCTGTGCACATCCAAGGAGTGCAGGACCCTTTCCCCTTTATTCTGAGGATTAGGGAAGAAGGTTGGCAAATGGATGGATTGGTTTAGAGCCACACTGAACACCACCTTAAGAATAAAGGACGGGTTAGGGTTTGCATAAAGGTGGTGCCTCAACGGATCCTGGAAACTATACTATAAGCCTGACTAGCTTGGTCTGCAAAGCTATGGAACGAATCATTATGGACCTCATAAATAAAGATATTGGGGACCTACAGACACTGGATCCTACCCAGTTCGGCTTTAAGGGCAGATCCTGCCTCTTAAACCTGGTTGATTTCTTTGAAACAGTCACCAAGGCCATTGACGAGGGGAAGGTGGTCCACACAGCCTACCTGGACCTCGCAAAAGCCTTCGATACAATACCCACTCGGGCATTATAGATAAGCTCACCAGCTTAAACATAAACCCCTGTGTCACTAGATGGATTGCAAACTGGCTCAAGGACAGAACCCACATGGTTAGAATTGCTGGAGCCATGTCAGACTCCAAACCAGTTACATGTGGTGTCCCACAAGGCTCAGTCCTGGGACCTCTCTTGTTCGGTATACATTTCTCAGAGGTACAGGCCAACACAGAAGGACTGCGGCTGACCAAGTTCACGGATGACTGCAAAACTGGGCGCCATAATCGACTCTCCAGCCAACACAAGCATCCTCCAAAAGGGCCTCATAGAAACAGACAACTGGTGCCAGAGCCATGGCCTCAAGCTAAATGCCAAAGTGTATAGTCATCCCCTTTGGCAAAAACAAAGTGCCCACAAATTACCACATAGGTGGTAATCCATTAAGTACAGAAGAAGTAATTAGGGACCTGGGGACCCAAATTGATAGCAATCTCTCACTTGACAACCACGTGGCCAAAGTGGTTAGAAAAACATTTTATATAGCCCACCTAATCATGAAGGGATTCACATCTAGATCAGGGGAGGTCATCGTGCCTCTTTACTCATCCCTCATCAGGCCCATAATTGAGTACAATGCATCTTTTGGGATGTACCTTACCAGACACCTGCAGCAACTGGAAAGACCCCAAAAGTACCTCACCAAGAGGATCAAAGGGCTCAAACAGATGCCATATGCTGCCCGGTTAAAGAAACTCCAGCTCTACTCAGTGGCATACCACCTGCTCAGAGGCGATCTGTGCCTGACGTATAAAGCCATGTCCAACCCGGAATTAATGGACACGCTGCACCTCAGAAAATCCAAATCCCATCGAGCTACTGCCTCGAGAGACTTGAACCTCAGCACTGAAATAAATAGGACATGCTGGAGGGACAGATTCATAACCTAGAGGCTCCCTTCACGCTGGAATAAAATCCCAGTCCAGGTTAGGCAGAGTCCCACATTGACTCTCTTCAAGAGGAATCTTGATGAGTGGATGGGAGATCGTAGGTTTACTCCGGGTATCACTTCTGTGTCACTGTTAGACAGAGGCACAGTATACTAACCTCGAAAAAGGGCATAGCAAAATAAATTTAAAATGGGTGGCGAAAGCCAAACACATTCTGGCTAGACTTATAAATGCCCTAGGGCAGATAGCCTAGTATGAACCTATGAACTGTGGATGCAAAATCTGTCCCTCCTGCTGAGACAGCAGGGTAGGAGTCTGGTGAAGGTGCCAGGGTGGCACTGTTGTCAGACTGCATAAGAGAGGGTACCAGTGCTGACATAGCCAGTCTGGGGCAATATGATTTGCCCTTGGCCTGTCCTGTTTGATCTTGAGTAGCACCTTTTGAGAGGAGGGGGAAAGGCATAAATTGAGAGGTTTTCCCATTAGAAGGATAGGACATCCACCTTCCAGGCCCTACTGTGAGGGTTTCTGGTGCAGAATTTGCTCAACTGGTGATTCTCGGGGGAGAGAAAGGTGCCCCCCACCTCTGGATTAGAAGTTTAAAAGTGCTAGGCTCCAATTTCCACTCATGTGGGTCTAGGAGATTTCTACTTAAGTAGTCTGCCAGTGAATTTTGCTTGCCTGGCAGGAACTGAGCTTTCAGATGCACTTGGTTGATCAAGGCTGTGTTCCACAGGGCTATGTTTAACCTGCTTGTTTAGGTACCACATAATTGTGGTGTTGTCTGCTTTTATCAGCAGCTGTCCTGGAAGGATTAGGTATTTGAAGGCTGTTAGAGCATTCTGTACAGCTAGCATCTCTCTGTGACTGATGTGCAGGACAATTTGGCCTGGGCTCCAGTGTCCCTGAATGCATTTGCCTGCAATGCGAGCTCCCCGTGCACAGTCTGATGCATCTGTTGCCAGGGTTTGGGCAGCTGGGGGGGGTGAGTGAAAGGCAGTCCCTTGTTGAGGTTGCATGCTTCTGCTCACCAAAGGAACTCTGTCCTTACATAAGGAATGATTGCTTCCAGTTCCTGAGAATGTTGGCACCAAAGACTTTTAAGTATCACTGAAGTTTCCTCATATGCAGTCTTGCATATGATATTAGCAGAATACATGAGGCCATGAACCCTAGGGCTTGCAGTATTTTCCTTGCAGATAGCTGGGTTCTGGTAGCCAGTTGTTTGAAGCCGTTTGTTAGATAGACCCGTTTTTCTGGAGAGAGAAATGCCAACTGGGAAATTGTATCCAAGTTCGCTCCCAGGAATACAATCTTTTGATTGGGCACCAGTTGTGATTTTGTTTCGTTGGTGGTGTATCCGAATGAAGCGAGAAGGCTTTTTATAAATGCCAGGTGCTGAACTAGTAATTCCTGACTGTCCCGCCTGAATCAGGCAATCGTCCAAGTATGGGAAGATTTGGATATTTCTCTGCCTGCAATATGCAATGGCTGGAGCCAGGCACTTTGTGAATACTCTGGGCACAGTAGATAAGCCAAAGGGAAGTGCGCAGAGCCTGCCCTGAAGCGCGGAGACTTCCTGCTTGACTCCCTTATGGGGATGTGCAGATAAGCTTCTTTTAAGTCTAGAGTGACTAACCCGGCATCCTTGGCTACCATAGGGAGAAGCTCTTGCAGGGTAAGCATCTTGAAAGTTGGGACCACCAGAAAGGTGTTAAGGACTGACAGATCCAGGATTGGGCGCCAAGAGCCCTGCCACCTTTGTTCTACTGGAACAGGCTGAATAGCTCCGATACTGGGCAGGGGAAGCACCTACTTTTGAGCCTCTGCCCACTGGTTTGGAGGAAGGTCTGGAAACCCGCTTGGGGTTGGCAATGAGTGGAAGCAGAATCTGTACCCCTGGGATACAATGTTTAGGACCCATCGGTCCTGAGTAATGAACATCAAGTTTTTTGCATGAAGGGCAAGTTTTCCTCCTAGGGGTACAAGTAATTGGGCAGGGCTGGGAAGGATAAGTGATAAGTCATTGTGAACTTTTTCCATAAAAGAGCAGCTTACCACTCCCTGTTTTAGAGGTGGAAGCATTCCATTGTTTAAATCTCTGCATACCCTGACACTGTAGTCTGGGTGGTCTGTTTCCCCTGGGTTTGGACTGAGAAGGCCTGGAAGGGGCTGGAAAGGACCAGTTTTTTAGAAGGCCAATGCCTACTGAATCTAGGTGGTTGCACTTGTAAGAATTCTTTAACAGTTTGCATAGATTTAGCTTTTTTCTTCCATCTTAAGAACTTTTTCTGCTTTGGTACCAAACAAATGGTACTGATTTAAAGGAGCATCTAGTAATTTTGATTTGACTTGATCTGGCAAGGTCTGTTCCTTCAGCCAAGCATGCCTTCTCAGTACAGACCCCATGACTGAAGCCCTGCAAGATGCTTCTAGGGCAAAGCCACACTGCACAGTATGCCTACTAACTTGGTTTGCAGAATGCAATAATTATTTTTTGCACCATCTGGAAGTAACACTATTTTTTGTTTAATTCCATAATATGTTGCTGGTACTTCAACATGTGAAACTGGCAATTCAATGCCCTGATGGCAAGAGTTGCAGAGGTGTATAACTTCTTACCTCATCGGTCTAAAGCTCTGGAATCCTTGTCAGAAGGGGTAAGGTTTTTGGCTGTAGTAGCCTTAATGCCTTTAGGTCCCCGGGAAATGGTCTCTGGATCCGCAGTAGGATTCTTAGAGAAATTTGTGAGAATCAGGTACTCTGTAGTACCCGTCAGGTTTTCAAGGGGCCAGTGGTAAGATGTCTGGAGTAAGACTGGATTCCAATAAGACATCTACAATATCCAGGACAGGGGGTATAGCTAGAGGCCTGTGCTGAGGCAACTCTAAAAATTCTCAGAGTCTCTTTTTGACTGAGGATATTCCTGGCATTCCCAAAGTATGCAAGGTTTCACCAAAAGAAAAATCCTCTGGAGGGGTGGCAAAAGGAATGGATTCCTCCGCATCTGAATCCTCATAGGTTGATAAGGGTATGTCTTGGTAATCAGAAGGGTCACAGTCATAAGAGTCCTGGTCACTAGAATCAGAATGAAACTCGATCCTCTGTCTTTTAGCAGGGGAAGGCTAGCTTCCCCTAATTAGGGTAATAAGGTCTTCAGCCATTCTAAGCATTTGTTTTTGAGGCATGGGAGCTTGAGCATGCGCTTTGGTCGTCGGTTTTCTACATGTAGTGCGTACTCTGGGCCCGAGAAACTCTGTAGTTTTAGCTAAAAACGAAGTTGTTGGTTTAATGCAAACATCAGTAGGTTGGAATACACCCTCAGAAGCCAGTGTCTGCACAACGGCTCCAGACCCATTTAAGGTAGAGACATCCGCAGGTTCCACAGTTGAAGAAGCATCTCTTAGCATACCAGACTCCGAATGGGTCTCAGCAGAGGCCTGCAAAGGCGCCTCACTGAGTACCGGTAGGCTGGCGACTAGCTTAATGGAAGAGTCGTCGGCAGTTTTGGACCTATGCGGTCTGTCTATCTTTACATTTTTTTCGTAAGAGCGGTAGTCGGATGGCTTATCGAAGCCATTTCGGAATACGGAGAACGAGCGTGAAAGAATTGAGAAAAAAAATGCAAGACGACGAATGGTTCGGGCGTTAAACAAATCACAAAACCTACAGCGAGGGATATCGTGGTCTGGGCTTAAGCAGGTGATGCAGCAAAAATTAAAATCTGAGGTATTTGCTTACCACAGGCAAGACAATTGTTAACTTTTTCTGACATCAGTTAGAGCAAGAATCACCAATGGGGTACTCAGTTTTAGAAGACTTCAAGTTTGAGACTCGAAAAATGAAAATTTCCGGTAGCGGCCGACTGGCACTTGCAAACTGCTTCTGCTTCGGGCTCCTTCTCAGCAAGAAAGACTGATGTAATGGCGTCAGCTGACTGTTTCAAACCCCTGATGTCATGGAAGAAGCGACAGCATCCGATGCAGAAATCCCAAGACTCTGGTATTCGGGCAAACTCAGGGCTACCTGCAGGCAGATAACCCAAGTGTGATGACTGCAACAGTGAAACAAGAACATCAAATAAAAATTTAACCACTTGCACACAAACTTGTTCAACTTCACACCTTCAAAATAAGAAAATCAGACAACAAACATTAACATCAGCCACTTCAATAGGACGATAAACCAATATGCCCACTACTTCCAAGCACAAAGCCAAGTACCATCTCCCAGCCTAACTTTTTATTTATAAGTCATAAAGAACACACAGATCTATAGGTTTACAAACAAGTAACTGTCTCTCACCAGCCATAATGAAACATCTTAGGACAATTAAAACTACAAATTATTTAAATGCGCACATAGCCTCAAGAGTCGACCAGTGACCAAAACGTATTTAAAAATCAAAAATCAACCAACCCCCGAAATCATAAAGTTCCTCATCTTCCTCCATCAAGTTATAAATGTGATTTAGCACACTACTGACAACTTCAGGCAGCTCCGAACTTGCATCTTCTGTGCTTCCTGAAACAAGCTCTTCCAGATTCTCAGGCAGCTGTGAGTCGATTAATACCAAAAATCCTAAACTGGGAGAAAGTGGTGTGACAACTCCAGTGCACAATGTCAGTCCTTCACATGATACATCAACAACCTGAAAATTTAAAAAAGGAAAGGAAAATACAGTGACTTACTGGCAATATATAAAGATGATGAAAAGCTATTGGCTATATACATAAAAAATGCAGATGCTAGAAGTTCAAAGGTGATATAGTTTATACAAATGTTGCAGCTAGCCCCTTACGCAGCTGTCCTTTTGCCTATTCCACCTTTGTTTTTCTTTTCAATCTATCCTAGGCACCTCGGAATTATTACCTTTCATTCCATTTTCTCCTGGAAATAGATTTCAGGGTTTTACCACTCCTTCCGTTTAATGGAGACAGAGAGTCATCTGCCATCCAAGTCCCATTTGCACCCATATCTCATCACCTTCACTCTCTCTCCACTAAGTACACATCTGTTATTTGTAATCTTCATATTTTAGCCAATTAATTTCACTAACCATTCTGGAGGCTGATCTCTTTGCTCTCTCTCATAATTCCTATTTTGCAGCTTCTACGAAAAGTCAAGACTACCATCAACAGCTAAATGAATTAGTCAAACTCAAATACGCCAGCTGCACAAACAGGAAAATTAAGACCTGGCAAGGGAGAAAGAACTACTTACACCAGTGTAATCTCGCAGCACAGTAAATTAATCTAAAACATATATGAACAATGCAGCAGGCTTTGAGACCCACAAAATCAAACCCACTGGATATCAACTACCAATCGTAGTGGTGACCCAGTCAAAAAAACAGACTACATCTGACAGTAAGGCTGGTGCTACACGAATCACAAATTTCATCAGCGAGATTGATGACTGAAAATTCCACCAGTGGAACCTGTCCAGGTTTTCTCCACTAAACCTTCGCATGCTGGCAAAGGGTCTTTTTTACCGTCTGACACAAAAAAATCAGTAACTCTATTTGCTGTCCAGTCTCCCATGCCCGTCCCCCACCCTGCCAGCAACTTTATACTACCAAAACTTCCTGCTGGTGTTACATAATTGGGATCAACAGTTCAGAGTACTGGCGAGTGTGGAAGAGAGGTGAAGAAGAGTACAGGCAGGACAGTGGGTGGTAAAGTGTGTCAAGAGTGATTTGTGACAGACTAGTACCAGTAAGAGTGAAAGGGAAGGTCTCTACAAGAGGGTAGAGAGACCAGCTATGTTATATGGGCTGGAGACAGTGGCAGTGACAAAGGCAGGAGTCAGAGCTGGACGTGGCAGAGTTAAACATGTTAAGATTTGCAATGGGTGTGACGAGGGTGGACAGGATTAGGAATAAGTATATTAGGGGGTCAGCCCAGGTTGGACGGTTTGGACACAAAGCCAGAGAGACGAGATTACGCTGGCTTGGACATGTGCTGAGGAGGGATGCTCGGTATATTGGGAAAAGGATGTTAAGGATGAAGCTGCCAGGTAAGAGGAAAAGAGGAAGGTCTAAGTTAAGGTTTATAGATGTGGTGAGAGAGGACATGCAGGTGGTTGGTGTGACAGAGAAAGATGCAGCAGACAGGAAGAAATGAAAACAGATGATCCACTGTGGCGACCCCCAACGGGAACAGCCGGAAGAAAAAGATGATGATGATCTGCGGCCACTGTGCTTTGCCATCTCTTTGATGTTACTTTGGCATCCATGTTCTGTTGCTGATTTCCTCAAGTCAAATTCTCTTCTACCTCTCAGGTTTTCACCACTTGCATATCTAACCATTGCTTCGCTCATTTCCACAGTCTTGCTTTTTCATTATGGCTGTTCATTACCTCATTTAGAGAAGAAATGCTAGGAAAGGTTATCACCCTCCTCCATATAAGCAAATAGCTTTTTCACTGCAGACATTTCTGACCACCCTTCTATGCTGATGATTGAAGTACTATGTCGCAGCTGGAAGTCTGTTGCCCCATTACCAAAACCTGTGCTTAGCTGTTCACCCTAGCACTACATTAACACCTGTGAACTGTACTACAGTATGTTTTTTTTGCCCTCACCCAGTGTAAACATCATCAAGGTTTTGCCAACCTCATATGCCCTCGTTAAAGTACAGCCTTGGTAGATTACAGTCTTACAAACTGGACAAAAAAAAAAAAAAGAGAGAGAGATAAGACAGATAAATACATCATGCACAAATGCCTCTTCTCAGACAGTCACAAGGTAGCCAGATGAAGACAACAGGAACTGAATGAAATCTTTTCCTGGGGCTACAGAATGAATCATGTTGGCTCAGATAGTAAATGCAAGGTCATGAAGTGGGCATAAATGATTTCACAATAAAACTAAGCTGACGCTTACTGGTACGTAGCTTCCCCATATTTAACCATTGTCCTTATCATAGGACCATGATACCACCATCAACCTACATTTCTGCTCAAGTAACCCTGCTGCTCACCAGCAAAGAAAGAATTGCAACTTTGATAAAAACCCATTCCTGAATTAAATATAAACACACAATTTTTTTTTTTTTTTTTGTTAAAGAGTTATATACTTACCATAACTTAACATCTGTGCTATCCAGTGTCATTATTCCTCACGGGTGGGTCTAGAATCCCACCTCGGATCAGAGCCGGTCACTTTTCAGACAGATACCACTCAAAGCCCCTCCCCTTCCAATAATCCCTTACCTTATAACCCTCAGATCGAGGCTACTAAAATAGCTGAAATGCAGAAACATATCTGCAACAGAAGTCAAAAAGCTTCTCGCCAGATCCAACCCACTTCAGCCTCACCAGGCCTACCAGAAGGAAGGGGGAAGGAGGACAGGAATGTGAGGAATGACAAGACTGGATAGCACAGATGCCAAGTTATGGTAAGTACATAACTATTTATCTGACTCTATCCATGTCATTATTCCTCACAGGTGGGTCGGAGTCCCCAGCTGCTATGTACCCTGGGAGGCCTCAAGGAAGGATATGCAGGAGCATGGAGGAGCCAAAGGAAGCCCTGCTCCTAGATACCAAATCCAGTTTGTAGCGCAAAATGAAGCTATGAAAAGTAGACCAAGTTACAACAGCACAAATGTCAAGGGAAAGTCAAGCAAAGAAGGCCGATGAGGTACCAATAGACGTAGTGGAGTGGTCCTTAACTAGTCCGGATAGTTCTAAATTCAGACTAGCATAAATGAAGGCAATACAACCAGCAATCCACCTGTAGATAGTCACTTTGGAAATTGAATGACCCCTTCTGTTCTGGGAGAAAGCTACAGAGTTGGTCAGACTTTCTAACCTACTCAGTCCTTTTCAAACAGAAACACAACTGTCTGTGGACATCTGAAGAATGTAAGATGTATTCTTTATTAAAGTAATTCGAGAAGACGACCAGTAGTTGAACTGACTGAGATTTGCTTCAGAGACCACTTTGGGAAGAAAGGAAGGATTTCTTCTCTGAGACTCCCTATCCTTGTGAAAAATAAAATGGGGGCTTAATGCACAGAACCTGTAGTTCTGAGACCCTCTTGGCACAAGTAATGACTACTAAAAGGGACATCTTCCACGACAGAAATTTAATGTCACATGAACTAGCAGATTCAAATGTTTTTTGTGTCAGAGACTGCAGCATCAAAGTCAAAGCCCATGGAAGTGATGGATCCTTAAGAGCAGGCCCAACAAGGAAAACTCCTTTCATTAAGTCTTTGCACAACTTGGAAGAAAAAGTAAGCTCATTGCTGACATGAAAATTAGAAACGGCAGCCAACTGGAGTTTAATGGTAGAGAAAGAAGCCCCATCCTGAAAACGGGGAGATAACAGCAAGATACAAGGAATAGGACCTGAAAAGGCATAGAATTCCATTGTGGCCCAATGGAAAATCTGGAATGCACTTTCTTTGCAGACGTTTTTTGAAAAGCCAAAATAATGTTCCTCACCTGGGAAGGAAGCCTGGACTGTGTAAGGATTAATGGAACTGGAGAAACCATGCAGTTAGACTAAGGGCCCAGAGATTGGGAAGTGGAAGCCTCCAGGGGTGGGAAATGAGATCTGGAATGGGATCCGGTATCCAAAGTGGATACTTCAGATGAGACCTTAGGAAGGAATACCACATGTGACTAGGCCAGAAAAGGGGCAAAGAGGATGACAAAGCTCTTTAGGCGACAAGTTTTCTTTAACACTTTGAGTATTAGGGAAATATGAGGGTAAAGCATAGAGGAGACTCCGAGGCCAATCGTGAACAACAGCGTCCCCAAGTGGCTCCACTGATAGGAGAATAAAGGCAAAGTAATTGCTGCATTTGGGGTTGACTCGAGAAGCAAAAAAGTAGCAGCATGGTTGACCCCAATGGTCTAAGATCTGTCTCGTCACCAAAGGATTCAGAGACCACTCGTGAGGACTTAAGATTGACCTGCAAAGTTTGTCGACCAGCACATTGGAACTGCCAAGTATATGAGTTTCAAGAAAAAGTGCCTGGAAAACATTGGCCATTTCCATACTCTCACACTGGACAAGACAGTGCTCCTCCTTGTCTGCCGATGCACCAGACTACAGTCATGATGTCCGTCTGAATTGCTATGGCCCCCAAGATAGAAGCAGTCCTGAAAGGCATGCAACATTAAAATGACCGCTCTTCATCTCCAGGACTTTATGTGCAATTTGGTCTCTATAGGGGACCACGTGCCTTGAACCTTTCTGCCCTTAAAATGCCCCCCACCTCAACAGAAAGGTGTCTGTAGTCACTGTGGCCTTGGGCAGGGGAAGACAAAAGAGCCTGCCTACAAAAAGGTCCTAAGACTGAAGCCACATAATAAGATGATTCCTGCATATCTGTGTCAATTGTGTTGTCAGACATGGGCTGAGACAGAACGGACCACTGGACTGCCAGGGTCTATTGGAGAACTCGCATATGCTACCTGGCAAGTAGAACCAACTGAATGGCAGGCACCATAGAGCCTAGCACTTTAAGAATCAAATGAACAGGCAAGATGTACTAGAGTCAGCAAAAGAAACTTGATCCTGAATCAGCTAGACCCTGCGTGTAGGGAATGCTGCAGTCTCTGATACAGTTTCCAACAGAACTCCAAAGAATTCCACGTTTTGGCTTGGAACTAGATTTGACTTGGGCAGGTTCATTGTGATACTTAAATGCAGGAAAAGTCTGAGGACATACCTGGTCACCAATGTTAGTCGATGCCTTGTGGCAGCCATGAGAAACCAAATATCCTGGTACGGAAAAACCTGGAAACGCTGTAACCAGAGATGAGCCGCCACCATTGCCATACATTTAGTAACAGCTGGGGGCTGTGGTGAGTCCAAAGGGCAAGGCTCTGAACTGATAATGACTGGCCCCTAGCTAAAAGCGTAAATGTCTCGTACAACATCTGTTGATCTTTATAAGATAGTACGCATCCTTGGGATCTACTGCGCATATCTAAATTGCCCTTGCACAAGAGAGATAGAATGGACTGTACAGTGACCATCTGGAACTTGAACTTCTTGAAAGAAAGATTTAGCTTGCTGAGGTCCAGAATCGGACACAGGTACCCAGACTTTTTTAGCACCAAAAAGTCAGAGTAAGTTCCAGACCCCTGTTGCCCTGTCTGGAACTCTTGAATGGCTCTATTTTGAAGGAGGTCTTACACCTAGAGATAGGCCAACTACCTTTGGTGGGGTGGTACATCTGGGAGAAATCTTTGAGATGGAGGAGGCTGGGAGAAGGTTATAGAAGTAGCCTCTGGAAATTACTTTTAGCACCCACTGATTGGAGGTCAGACTTGTCTGGGATAGTGGGTGAATGGAGAGACAACCACCGACTGCCTCCAGGGTACGACAGTCTAGCAGCACATCAGAAGTGCTGGAAGGGCTTTTCTCTGAGAAGGGTTCTCAGGAGCCCTGATTTTGCAGACCCCTCTGCCCCTAGGATGGAATCTGTTGAATCCCCTGCTCCGGCCTGTGGAAGACTATTCCTGGGGAGCATCTGGAAAACAAGACAGAGTCCTCCAGAAACACAGCTTACTTCCTCTCTAAGTCTTAGAAAAGGACCTCTGGGGAGTAGAAAACTTGATCGCTACTGCTAAGAGTCTTGCCTTCCTGCACACTGCAGGTTAAGGTCTCTAAAAGACCATCCAAACAAAGTGGAACCATCAAAGGGGACATTAGTAAAGGACACCTTAAAGTGTTCCATGAACCCACAAAGACGAAGCCAGGCAAACTGCCTGATAGCAATGCCTGTGCCTGCCGCTCGAAAGGTGGCCTCTGCAGAATTGGAGATCAGCCTCATCAAGGCAGTGGCTAAGGAACTGAGAGTGGACAGCCTAGAAAAGACTTGCTTCAAGGTCAATGGAGGCAACAACTCTGACAAAGTGCCAAGCTCCGAAACCAAACCCTTCTGAAGCCAGATTAAGTGGGGCAAGTAACTGGTTGCTCTCAGACCAAATGTAGCGAAGGCAAACGCAACCTTTCCAAAATGGTCAATCACCCAGGACTCCCTGTTCAGGGGACGGACTGAGGAGCTCTGTTCATCTAGCTCCTTCTTGGTACCAGCAGCCACCTGGACCAGTTTATTGTTTCACTGCATTTATGTACTGTTTTATACTGTTTTAACTGTATTTTTCATTGCTAGATACTGTTTCATTACTCTAATTGCATGTTTACTGAATTACTTAACTGTAAACTGCTTTTTCATACTGCGAGTTGTATTTTCGGTTTGTGAGTGCTCTATCCGAGCTTTTCTGTACATTTTTTGATGTTTCTGTGTTCTACAGCTAGGAACTGTAATAGTGTGCATTACTATAATTGTCTGTTTACAGTTAAAAGCATTCTCTAGAGTCTGATTGCTCCTTGATCTGTTTAAAACTTTCATTCAGTGGCTACAGCTAGGAACTGTAATGGTGTGCATTACTATAATTGCATTTTTATTTAATTACTAAATTGTAAACTGCTTTTTCATACTGAGACTTGTATTTTCTCTTTGTGGGTGTTATTTCTATGCTTTTAAAGTGAGGTTTCTGTGTTCTGCTCAGATGGCATAATCTTGATAGTGGCCTGTTGTCTAGGCTGGTATCGGTTCTGACAGCTATTGTCTGCTGATTGTCTTCATTATTATTGAGAGTAACAAGGCCTCCTGACCTTCTGTAGTACGAATGATTGGGTAATAGCAGGGGCTGAGTAGTAATTTGATCTAACTCTTCCATTCTTATTGGTATATAAACCCTGTGTCTTGAAAAGGTTGTGCTTGTATTGCATTACTGAAACTAAGTAGAAATTCCTTAAGATTGCAAGAGCAGGATAAGTTATTTCTTAAACTTATTTCACTGAACTGCACTTCTGAAATGCTTATAATTGTGCTATACAGTTGATCTACTAGACTTTGCACTGTTATAAAGCTTTTTTTTTATTGTTTCACTGCACTGCACTGTTGTATACTGTTTTAACTGTATTTTTCATTGCTAGATACGGTTTCATTACTCTAATTGCATGTTTACTGAATTACTTAACTGTAAACCTTTTCATACTGAGAGTTGTATTTTCTGTTTGTGAGTGCTCTATCCGAGCTTTTCTGTGCATTTTTGATTTTTTGAGGTTTGTGTGTTCTAAAGCCAGGAACTGTAATAGTGTGCATTACTATAATTGTCTGTTTACAGTTAAAAGCATTCGCTAGCGTCTGCTTGCTCCTTGATCTGTTTAAAACTTTCATTTAGTGGCTACAGCTAGGAACGGTAATTTTTCCCACCCACCCTGCCTAGTGTTGCGGTGTTCTTATACTTGGTGGCTTTGCAGTTGCCCGCCCATACTGTATATTTGATCTATGACACTCCTCCCATAACTTTTAGTTATGTACTTACCATAACTTTAGATTTATGGGATCCATCTCGCCTACATTCTGTACTGATGACTCGGCATGCTATACTATAGAACGAAGTCTCTTATTGGCTGAGCTATCCCACATCCCAGGATGCACCACCACTGCTTCCCCAGATCTTGTTTGTCCGCACACATGCACACACACATAGACTGCTGATATAACATTGCCAGGTGTTTCAAGAGATGAAACAGTTGAACTCGAACCGTCCGGTGTCTTCTGATCTCCAAGGTAGGGGGAAGGAGGGTGGGTTATTAGGAATGTAGGTGAGATGGATCCCATACATCTAAAGTTATGGTAAGTACATAACTAAAAGATGTAATGTGATCCTATCTCGCCTACATTCTGTACTGATGGGACAGCGTCCCTAGCACCTGATTCCTGGGTGGCTCACTGGAAAACACTCCTGAGAAATGTGGAACCGAAGGAAGCTCACCCCCGAGATGCCACGTCCAATTTGTAATGAGAAATAAAGGTGTGAGGAGAAGACCACGTAGCCGCCGCACAAATGTCACTAATAGCAAGCTTGGAATGAAAATCTGCCGAAATAGCCATAGCCCTGGTAGAATGAGCTTTCACTGTAGCTATAAGCTCTTTGTTAGAAATGAAGCAAGTATGATTGATACAGTCTCTGATCCACTTGGCAATAGTGACTTTCATGACGGCTTTGCCCAATTTATTGTCCGAAAAGGACACAAACAACTTAACTGTTTTTCGTGCTTGGTGCATCCTATCCAAATAGAAGCGTAATTGTCTGGACATCCAAGGTGTGAAAGATGTATTCCGCTCTGTTTGAATACTTCGGGAAGAAAACTGGAAGTTCCAGTGATTGTTGCAGACAAAAATTAGAACAAACCTTAGGAACAAAGGATGGGTTCGGTCTGAGGGATACTCTATCCTTGTGAAAAACCAGGTACGGTGGTTTAACACATAGGGCTTGAAGTTCCGAAACTCGCCTGGCTGATGTAATTGCAACTAATAAAGCAGTCTTCCAAGAAAGAAATTTTAAAACAAAACTGAAACCACAGCTTAATCCAGTAATGGTACAAACCAGGCTGATGCGATTAGCGCTTTCTTTCACTTTATTTAAAATGTGAACTTCTTCAGAAACATGTGCCCTCCCCTGCACAAGTCATTTAAATCCTATAAAACAGGATATGATGTCACAAAGTGATCCTTAAATATTAAGTATGTACAGACATAAATGTAAAATTTTCAACTGATATATGTATATATAAAAAGAACTATAAGCATATATAAAAACATGTCTTGATGTAAATGAAACATTATATATAAACTCCATACTGCCATCGTTCATATGCTTTTTAGTATAAATGACAAATAATAAATTGAAACATGTGACAACATTCTAAAACTGAGTGTTAGAATATTTGAATGTTTGAATGTGGACTGAAATGTGTATCCTAGCTAGATATACCTTAGTGAATTGATCTAGCTAGGATACACATTTCAGTCCACATGTGACATCATATCCTGTTTTATAGGATTTAAATGACTTGTGCAGGGGAGGGCACATGTTTCTCAAGAAGTTCACATTTTAAATAAAGTGAAAGAAAGCGCTAATCGCATCAGCCTGGTTTGTACCATTACTGGATTAAGCTGTGGTTTCAGTTTTGTTTTCAAAGAAATTTTAAGTCACAAGTTGCTGCCGGTTCAAAGGGGGAAGAGGTTAAAGCACCTAACACCACATTAAGGTCCCACGGTGGAGCGGGATGAGATATCGGGGGCCGTAGCAGCCCAGCACCTTTCATGAAGGCTTTACACAACTTGTTGCTCATCAAAGGTGGTTCTATGCTCTCGTGAAAATTGGAAATAGCCGCCAATTGAACCTTGATGGTAGAGACCGAACAACCTTGATTGAATAGAGAAGCTAAAAATTTCAGAACCTCTGACACTGGGGCTGTCATGGGGTCTAAGCCCCGGAGTTGGGCCCAAATAGCAAATCTCTTCCATTTGTTGCTATACATTTTCTTAGTAGAAGTCCTGTGGGCCGAGGACAAGATATGTACGACTTCCGGGTCCAAAGCATGGTTCCTGACTATGGTTGAAAGAGGAGCCAAGCTGTTAACTTCAACGAGTGGAGGGACTGATGAAGCTGTCCCGACTGATGGGTCAAGAGATCCGGAACTCTGTCCAGGAACCATGGACCGTCCAGTGCATATTTCCGAAGAAAGGGAAACCAGACTTGACTAGGCCAGTATGAGACAACTAGAATCATTTTGCTCTCCAAGCGAATCGCTTTCTGGATCACCTTGGGAAGAAGGGGAACCGGTGGAAAGGCGTATAGCAGATCGGTGGGCCAAGCTTAGACTAGGAAGTCCTTGGGAATCTCCCCCGGAACTGGGGTGAGAGAGAAGAACTGTTGGCATTTCGTGTTGAGGGGGGTTGCGAAAAGGTTGCAACAAGGAGTTCCCCATCTCCTGAAAATCTGAGTTGCCACTCTGTCGTTCAGAGACCACTCGTGAGGGGAGAGAATAGTTCTGCTCAGTTTGTCGGCTATCACATTGGATCTCCCTGGAATGTGTGTTGCTACCAGAAAACGTTTGGTTGCAATCGCCCAATCCCATACCTTCATGGCCTCTCTGCAAAGGGGGTAGGATCTGGTCCCTCCCAGCTTGTTCAGGTACCAGACTACTGACATGTTGTCGGACTGAATGGCAATCGTGCCCTGGGGGAGGTAACTGTGTAGTGCTTGCAGCGATAGAAGCACCGCCCTCATTTCCAGTATGTTGATGTGGAGGAGACTCTCGGAGTGCCACTTGCCTTGAACTGACCTGCCCAGGTAATGTCCCCCCCACCCCGTCTGGGAGGCGTCCGTAGTCAATGTGGCCACTGGAGGTGGTGGAACGAAGGGTCGCCCCTGATCCAGGTTGGAGGAAAGAAGCCACCAACGAAGGTCCTGTTTGCACGTCTGTGAGCAGAATGTGGTGACTGAGTGGGAGATCCTGATAAGACCACTGGACTGACAGGAGCCACTGGAGAATCCTCATATGTAACCTTGCTAAGGGGACTAGGAGAACGGTGGCCGACATGGAACCTAACAGTTGTAGGACCATCCTCGCTGGGGCTCGACGTTTGAGGAGCAAAGCTCGAACTTGAGACTGTAGTGTTTCTATCCTCTGTGCAGGAAGATAGACTCGCATTTGCTTTGAGTCTATCTCTGCTCCGATAAACCGAATGCGCTGGGATGGCAGCAACACGGACTTTGCCCAATTGAAGGTGATTCCTAGGGAGTTGCCTAGAGATATAGTGGCTGCTAGATTTTGCAAGAGTAGACGCCTGGAGGTGGCAGTTAGGAGCCAGTCGTCTAGGTATGGAAACACCTGGAATCCTAGACTTCTCAGGTGAGCAGTCACCACCGCCAAACATTTGGTGAACACCCTGGGGGGCTGTGGTGAGACCAAAGGGCAGTGCACGGAACTGGAAATGACTGTCTCCCAGGCTGAAGCGCAAGTGTCACCTGGACACCTGATCTATCAGGATGTGATAATAGGCGTCCTTGAGATCTATGGAGCACATCCAAACACCTTCCTCCAGCAGCGGGAGAATGGATTGCACGGTGACCATCCGGAACTTGGACTTTTTCACTGATCGATTTAGCTTGCTGAGATCCAAAATGGGCCTCAAGTCCCCGGTCTTTTTTGGCACCAAAAAGAATCTTGAGCAAGTCCCTAATCCTGGCTGGCCTGCGGGGACAGGTTGGATGGCTCCTTTTCGAAGCAGCTTTGATATTTCGTTGGTTGCAAGATCCCGTTGACTGGGTGGCGGGTCCGGGATTTTCCGGGATGGAGGAGGGGGTTGAGAAAAGGGAATGGTGTAACCTCCGGCGATGATTCGGAGCACCCATTGGTCCTGAGTGATACTCTCCCAGGCCTTTAGGTGCTTCGAAAAACGACCCCCGACTGACTCGGGAGCTGCACAGTCGGGCACTCCTTCAGGGATGCTGGAAGGTTGAGGAGCCACAAAACGACTCGCGGTCTCCAGTGTTGCGGGGGCCTCCACCGCCTCTGGGACGGCGTCTTCCTGAAAAATTTCCCCCTCCTCTGCCTCTAGAAGGGGGATCGCTCTGCTGCGAAGAGTAAGGCTTTTGAGATTTACGGAACCACATTTTCCCCCCTCTTCTAGCCTTGGGATAAGGCCTGAAGGGAGTGGAAAACCGTGCCCCTACGGCAGTTAAAGTCTTACCCTCTTGTTCACAGCGAGTCAAGGTGTCCTTTACCTTGGGTCCAAACAGAGAGGACCCATCAAAGGGAGCGTCGGCAAAGGAAGACTTAAAGGCCTCCACAAAATGACATAGGCGGAGCCAGGCTTGTCTCCGTAGAACAATGCCTGTTCCCACCGCTCTGCTCGCCCCTTCGGCTGCATATGAAATGAGCCTCATGGACGAGTTCGTTAACGATGACAGGGTAGCCAGCTGAGAGTTAACAGTCTGGGCCAACTGCTCAGGTAAGTTACCAGAGAGTGTATCTGAAAGTTCCTTGACCAGATCCCTCTGAAGTCTGGTGAAGTGCGTCAAATAATTCAGAGACCTTAAAGTAAAGGTTGCTGAAGTAAGGGTGCACTTCCCGTACCGATCCATGCTCCTAGACTCTTTATTAGGAGGATGGACGGACGTTGAAGCCTCTGCCACATCTTGTTGGGTAGCAGATGCCACCACCAGGGCATCTACAGCCACACCTTTGAAAAGAAAATCCTTTTCAGGGGGTGCTGAGAGAAATTTATTGGGGCGAGCTGGCACCGGTTCCACAGAATCCGGGTGTTCCCACGCCCTTCGAGAGATCAAATCCAGAAGCTCGAAGGGCGGAGACACCCAGGAGGCAGAGGGCTGAGCCCCGAAGGCCTTGAGGAATACAGACTCCTCAGCGGAAGGGGGTTTGGACTGCCAGTCGCCTCGTTGCTTCAGGATCTCCAAAATGTCCACAAAGGAGACATCATCAGAGGACGACTTGGGGGACCCTTCCGCATCATCGAGGTTGGTGTCCGAGGTGAGAGACTCATGAGGGGAGTCGACGTGCTTCCTCTTGCACTGTCTCTTCCTCAGAGGTTCCTCCGAAGATGCTTCGGAGGGACCTTCAGGAAGGAGGGAACCCCTGATGGGGATGGTTTCAGGCCCCAGGGCTCCGCTGTCTTGAGACAGGGGGACTACCAAGGAACCAGTCTCCGTGCCAAGGGAAGGTGACGGTGAGACGGTTGAGGTGGCCAAAGAAGATTTGGCCAAAGCACTCCTCATGGCCCTGAAGGCGGGTCCCCCAGAGTCCTGGGAAGGTCCAACCCTCGAGGCCACAACAGCAGATGGCACTCCTGCAGCCGACGCACCGAGAGGGAGGCTCGGAACCGAAAACATCGGTCCCGAAGCGTCACCCCCGGGGCCGACAGAGGAGGTCCGTGTATCGAACTCAGACCCGAAAGGCAGGGTTGGAGTAAGGGTCGGAACCGACCCGAAAACCTCCACCGGCTCCACCAGCACAGACTCCAACGGTGCAGAGGCTGTTGGAGGAGGAACCAAGACAACAGGGTGGGCAACCGGCTCCGGAGCCAACTGGGCTGGAGCCGAAACCAAATTTTGAAAGACCGGAGACTGAAACAGCCTTTGAAGCACCCTGTCTATGTCCGAATCTGACATTCTCGAAGACCGAGAAGAGATCGAACGGGTTCGAGTCGACTTCTCCACCGGTTCCGAAGGACTGGGGGACCGGCTCCGAATAGTCTCGATAAATATCGGTGCCGAGGGAGACTCCACAACCATTGCAATTTCCCTCGGAGCCAAAGTGGACTTCGGCGCCGAAGGGGAAGAGTCTGAGCGGGCAACTCTCATCAGCTCCGAAGACAGTGGAGCCGATGAAGGTGACCCGCCTCTCGAAGCTCTAGCCGTCTGCTCCGAAGCCAGAGGAGTCGAGGCTGGAGGCATCGAGGCAGACCGTTCCGCCCTCGGCTCCGAAGTCCGTGGAGCTGATGGAGAAGCCTGCCGAGATTTCTTTGTAGCCGGTTCAGACGGGCTGGTCGGAGCCAACAATTTCTTCTTCTTTGAAGGTGAAGAGGAAGAAGATAAAGCCTCCTCAAAGGAAGGGGTGATAAGCCCTTTTAAAATCAATTTGTTTTTCCTCTCTTGGAGGACTCGGGAGGAAAAAGCATGACAAACGCTGCATAACTCCTGAAGATGCTTAGGGCCTAAACAATAAACGCACAGAGTGGTCGTCTGTGATGGACATTTTGTAACTGCAATTAGAGCATTTTTTGAATCCAGATGGTCTGTGCTCTTTCGACATGTTGACACACAATCACTAACAGAAAAAACTTTAAAATACACTAACAAAAAACCAGAGGACAAGACCCCTCTAACTGAAACGGGATCACTTGACCCAAATCTAGAGCACTATACCACAAAAAGACTCACACTAAGAAGTTTCAACAACGCGCTAGGGCAAGGCCCCTCTAACTTAAACGGGATCCTTTCCCTCAATTTTACCACAAAAAGAACTCAATCTCACAGTCATACAACAACGAATAGCTGTTAAAACAGCTTTTGGGTAGATTAGCCAAAAAACTCCTGACAGAAAATTTAAGTAACAAACACTTAGCTCAGCCAAGTCCGAGACCACGTCTCTGCTGTAGAAGCGGCAAACGAGATCTGGGGAAGCAGTGGTGGTGCATCCTGGGATGTGGGATAGCTCAGCCAATAAGAGACTTCGTTCTATAGTATAGCGTGCCGAGTCGGAGCCGAGGTTCGGCTCCGAACCCATCAGTACAGAATGTAGGCGAGATAGGATCACATTACATCTGTATATTTGATCTGCAACACTCCTCCCAGTCTAGTGTCATTAGTTCATTCAATCTAATAGAGAACATTTGTGAAAGTCAACCCACTCAGATTCTTAACGTTGAACTAACTTCTGTTCCAGCTTTCTCAATTTCCACTTTTACTGAAAAAAAAAATTCTAAGCTTGCTTCCCCCCTTTCCTATGGAAGGTCTTGTCCAGATACAGATTTGTTGTGTCCAAGACTGTGTGAGCTCCTGAGCCCCCCCCCCCCACACTTAAATAGGGTTAAACTATTCCTGGCGCCATAAAGTCTGTTCTTCAAATTTTCGCTTGCAATTAGCCAGCTTTTTAGTTCTAGCACTCAAAACTTTCTTTGAGCTCGGCACTTGTTCAGAACTCATTGCAAGCACTAAATAAGTTACAAATTACTACAGCCCTCAACTTTCCTCACATGTCTAGAGGAAACCCGTTTTTAGTACTGAATAAGCACTTATTCAGGCATGTCTAAAGGTCAGCTCCTGGTGTTTTCTCCTGTCTACCTGATGAATCTTGGCATTTTGGGATAATGCAGCAATTGCCTCATGTACACAGACAACCCTCTCCTCATACCACCCAACACTACGACCTGTGAGAAATGCACTTATAATAGCCAAACTTGAAGCAAATCTCTCTTCAGTGAAGACTGAACTAGACAGTCAAACGGTGAAGGTAAATACTTGCACCGCACCACACTCATCACATAGTCCCTCAAAACCTATACCACCAAAACACACACACAGAAGCAAAAAAACACACGTACATTCGCGAAGGCTCCCAGTAAAAATCTGCCCAAACAACCAAGACCTCCAAAGCAGAAATGCAAGCAAACTCCACCCGCCAACACAACCCAAATGACACACCGCCCACATACTCAGTGTGCCACTCAACTACAGCCCATAAGGCATAACGTGCCCAACACTCAAGTCATAGGTGACTATATAGTCAGGCACACTGATGTTCCACTCACCAGGCTATACAAGGAAAAAGTTACTGTCAGCTGCTTGTCAGGTGCAAGGATCCGCCACATAACGCATGCAAATGACTGTGTCATTGTCCATGTTGGTATGAATGACCTGAGATGTACCTCCCTGGACTACATGAAAAGAGACATGGAGGAGCTCTCCAATCTTGAAGCCAGGCAGGAATGACCCTAGCTTTGAGTAGCATCTTGCCATCACCCAGAATGATACCACAGTACAAGGACAAAATGACTAACAATTTGCTAAGCTGGTGTCATTCTAAGGGAATCCAGTATCTGTCTGCCTGGGATGACATGATCGACCGACCACGCTACTTTGCCAGAGATGGCCTGCATTTGTCATCCCTGGGATTCCGGATACTGGCAAAGGCTCTTTCCACACCTATAGTGCCTTTTTTAGGCAAGGCTCAAATGACAAATTCACCACCGTAACATGTACAAGCAAGCAAAATCTGAGGGTAATGCTACTCAATGCTAGAAGTCTAAACCTCAAAATGCACTCGCTCCAGGCACTCCTTAAAATGGAGAACATTGATATCTGTGCAGTGACAGAGACCTGGTTCAAAGCTCCAGAGAGCACCCCTGCATTACCAGGCTATAATTCATACCACACCTTTTGGCCACCAAACCCGGACTGAAACACTAAAGGTGGAGGTGTGTCCATATTCATTAAGGATATCCACACCTCCAAGCTAGTTGCTTAGCATAATGCAGCCGAGATTATCCAAGTTCAACTAACTCTGGGCAAAACCGCAATCCAGATTGTAGCTTGCTACAGACCCCCCACCATACCCCAGGATTCCCAGTCCTCTTTTCTTGATACACTAGAAAATATTAAGGTACAACCCAACACTAATAATAGGTGATTTCAACTACCCTACCATTAACTGGGGAAAACTATTCATGTACCAACTCTTTTGCTTAACATTTTCTGGAAATCATCAATTCCAATGCCTTGGATCAACTTATTCACACCCCCACCAGGGGCAGCAATATCCTAGACCTGGTCATCACCAACATGAGTGACCGGTGTTCCACACCAGAGGTCAGCACCTCGTTGGCCAGATCCAACCACAAGCTAATAACCCTAGACATCCACATCCCGCTCCCACTCCCCATTAGGAAAACAACTGTAAAAAATTTCTCCAATGCCAACTTCACGCTTAAGACAGAAGTGGCAAACTTCACGACACCCATGCAGATGGACAATAGAGGTACGACTGCTGAATCCTACACAAATGCACTTTATAAGCACTTACACGAGTGCATGGATCGTGCTATCCCTAACAGAACCAAGATGCTATCCTCCAAAAAAGGAAGCCAATCTGGTGGTCTTCTGCCATAAACAAACTCTACAACAGAAGAAAAACAGTTGCAAAAAAGAGTAAAATCCCACGACTGGAGGAACTCCCGGGTCAGCCTGAGTAAGAAGCTGAGATCCCTCAAAATCCTCCAAAGCTAGTTATGAAAACAAGACCACCACAAAGCATTCTATAGCTATGTCAAGACTCTCAATGGCAACACTGAGATCTGCTGTGAGTTACACGCAATGACACTAAATAGACAGAACCACCTGATATTGCCAACATCCTGGCAGATAGGTTCAGTTCTAACTTTACCCCCCCCTCACCCCCTAAAGGGCCCATCTTTATACCGGAAGAATGTAAAGTTCCTGTAATCACGGCCGCACAGCTAAAACCTCACTCTCCAAAGCCAAGAACACGGCATCCATGGGACCTGACAACATCCCAGGCTGCCTTCAACATGAACTACAGAATGAACTGGCACCCCACCTATGTACCATGTTCAATCATAGCCTCACCTCAGGCTTTGTGCCCATTGAATGGCACACCACGATGGTTATTCCACTCCACAAAGGGGGGGCCACAACAGACTCTGGGAACTACCACCCCATTAGCCTGACGAGCCTGGTCTGCAAGGCTATGGAGCGTATCATGGAACTAAAACAAAGACAGTGGAGATCTCCAAACTCTGGACCCCACAAAGTTCGGGTTTGTAAAAGGCAGTCCATGTCTCCTAAACCTGATAGACTTCTTTGAAGTAGTCACCAAAGCCATAGATGAGGGTAAGGTGGTTCACACAGCCTATCTAGATCTCGCCAAGGCGTTTAACACCATCCCCCACTCTGGAATTATAGATAAACTCACTAAACTAGGTATAAATCTCTATGTCACAAGATGGGTTGCCAACTAGCTTACTGACAGAACCCACACTATGAAAGTAGCAGACTCCACATCAGACTTCAGACTAGTGACAAGTGGAGTACCACAGGGTTCAGTCCTGGGTCCTCTCCTGTTTGGTATCTAATTCTCTGAAGTACAGGCCAACACAGAAGGTCTTTGGCTAATGAAATTCGCAGATGACTGCAAACTAGGAGCCATAATCTAAACTGCTAACGATGTGGACATCCTACAAAAGAGCCTCACTGAGACAGATGCCTGGTGTCAAAGCCATGGTCTCAAGCTCAATACCAAAATGTGCACTGTCATCCCCTTTGGTAAAAACTCTGTACCCATGAAATACCACATAGGCGGTAGTCTACTTACCACCGAAAGTGTGATAAGAGACCTTGGGACACGGGTGGACAGTAGTCGCTCCTTTGATAACATCGCCACAGTGGTCAGGAAATCCTTCTACGTGGCACACCTCATCACAAAAGGTTTCTCATCCAGAAAAAAAGAGGTCATTGTTACTCTCTACTCATCACTCATTAGACCCATTATAGAGTACAATTCCCCTTTTGGTATGTACCTCGCAAGACGTCTACAACTGGAAAGGCCGCAAAAATACCTCACAAATAGGATTACTGGCCTCAAACAGATGCCTTACGCAGACCGTCTCAAAAAAACTCCAGCTTTACTCAGTCGCATATCGCCTACTCAAAGGCAATCTCTGCCTAACATACAAAGCTATGCCAAACCCAGAGCTGTTGGACATGCTTCACTTAAATAAATCCCAATCCTTCAGAGCTACATGCTCTAGGGACCTATATCTTGTCCCCACAATAAACAGAACATGCTGGAGGGATAGATTCCTGTCCCAGAGACTTCCCATACTCTGGAACAGACTACCTATGTCAAACAGAGCTCCTCATTAGCACTCCAAGAAAAATCTTGATGATTGGATGGGTAATACGAAATTCACCACGGGGATCACTTCTGTGGTTCTGCTTGACAGGGGCACAGGAAAATAATTTTCTTGGGTGGCGAAAGCCAGGGTACCTTTTTGGCTAGGCTTGTATAGGCCCTAGGGCCAATAGCCTAATACCTACCTATTAACTTATGAAAAATACCTGCCCTTAGGGGGACTGAGGAACTCATTTGCTTTCTTCAGTGCAGGTTCCACCATGCCCAGCTCGTTTCAACCCCTGCTGGTAATGAGGTCCACAAGCTCATCACCAGGGGGTGAAACCTAGTTAGGGGATTGGCACATCCCCAACAATTTCAATAACACTGACTCCTCCGAAGACGAGGGTTGGGAAGACCACCCGCCTCTGTTTGTGGACTTCCAGGATGTCCCCGAAGGAAACCTCCTCTGGCAGAAATCTAGCAGACTCATCTCCCTCCTTAAAATCAGTGCCTTTGGTGAAGGACACTGAGGGAATCCAACTGCTTCCTCTTGCACGTTCTCTTAAGAGGGGGCTCCTCCACAGTGGGCTCAGAAGAGATGGACACTCCAAGTGCTGCAGTGCCAGTCTGAAGGTGCTCACAAGATGGCTGACCCTGGATGGATGAAAAGGCCTCGGCATCCAATCCTGAGAAAGGCTGGGGCAGACCTTGAGAAAGAGAAGTAACTGCCAAACAGGAGATGATCCTCTCTACCTCCCAGAAGGTCGACAGGCTGGACAAAGCCCCTCCCCCATCCCCCAGCGACCAGGGCAGTCGCTCTTATGTGCATTAAGACGACGTTGAGGTTTTGGTGTTTATGCAAGTAGTTTATTGTATACAAATACAGCAGGATGGATAGCAGGAACATTAAACGTAAACTAGGTGACTGCCTACATACTTTTATGCTCACACTGGCTGCTCATTCAAAATAGCATTCTTACTTGCACATGCGCAGTACTTGCATGCATGTGCTGACTCACTGGAAAGCTTCTTAAAAGTATATCACACATACTGATTTGCATCCTCCCTTTTTACAGAGCTGTTTCATATAAACATTTGAATAGGCATGCAATTATACAGACACAAAGAAAAACAAGTCACGTCCAGGTTGCCATGCATTTGGAACTAGGTTTCAAGGTGCGACCTGATCTCATGACATAGTAGTTAGGATTGGGTTTAGCAACAGGGAAAGTCACTGGGGAATATTCTGATTGAGGAGTTTCAGGGATTTTCTCAGGAATAGGGATTGCTGACAAAATATCCTCTGGAACAGGAACATTGGACAAGTCACTCTAATAACTAGTCTGTCACAGGCAAGGTGCTGTAGCACTGTTTCGGACACTGTTAACAAATGCTTCCGATTTCATCCGAATTCCATTCCTTGCAATTCCACAGTGTATGAACTTGACTCAAACTTTTCACAAATCTGATGCGATCAAAACCTTCTGACATCTGCATCTTCACTATCTCCCCTTTTTGTAAAAACAGAATGGCTTGCTGGTTTTATCATAGTAAGACTTCTGGAACAAATGCGTTTTCAACAGTTGGGCTTTTACTGCTTTGTTGTTTTTAGCACTTGGAACCAATAAATTATTGCTGATTGGTAATGTCATTCTGGTTTGTCTTGAAAAGTCTCTGGGCAGATAAACCAAGACTATTACAATTTAACAAGCTGAAAAAACATCATTATTTTCACGTCTGCATTTAACAGCTGTTTTGCATTTTGAACTGCATGTTCAGACAAGCTGCTTGACTTGGGGCATTCAGGACTAGTCACGACATGAACGAAGTCCCACTTATGCAAATTTCTTGAACTGCTGACTTGTAAACTGTGCATCATTGTCAGAAATAACATTGTGCGGACTACCATGGACAGAAAAATGTCACTTCAACTTAGTAAAGGCAGTACTAGAAGTCAGGCTGGAAAGTACGTCAATCTCAAACGAATATGAATAAGAGTCTAAACACCAAATAACATTCACCATTCCACTCAAAGATATCTGTAGTTACTGTCGACCAAGGTTGTTCAGGAATCTGGCTCAACTGAAGTGGTTCTTGTTGATGTGGCTTTGTACTATTACATACTGAACACTATGAAAGTACTTTTGCGTTATCTGTGGACACAGAACACCAAAATACTACACCTCTCACCCTTCTTTTGGTAGAATCAGTTCCTGGGTGGCCATGATGGAAGATCTTAATATGTGTTTCTTGCAAGGATTTTGGAACAATCACTTTAGGATCTTCCACGATGGTACCATTCTCTGACAAAATCTCATCTTTGTGTAGAAAATAAGGTTGCACTTCCAGTGATAAACAAGATTGCTTTAAAGGCCACCCTCAACAGATAAAGAGGTTTAGCTTCCAGAGAATTAGATCTGAAGCTGTGCGAGTTCTGAGCTCATCAGGAAGTGTGGGAAAAAAAATATTACTTCCATGACCTCAAAATCAAGTTGCTCATTGTTATGCTGTTCTGTGCTTTTTTGGGGCAATCCGGATGCGTATCAGCAAGATAAGGCGGCCCTGGAGTCCTTACAAGCCTAGCCCATAGAAGTGCCCTGGCATTGTGCTGCCCGATGTTAGTTCTCGGTGCCTCTATCAAGCAGAGCCACTGGAGTGATCCCCTGGGTGAGCTTTCTATTTTCCATCCACTCATCATGATTTTTCTTGAAGAGGTCCAGTGAGGTGCTCTGCTTGACATGTCTGGGAAGTCTATTCCAGAACATGGGCAGTCTCTGGGTTATGAATCTGTCCCTCCAGCATGTTCTGCTGCTTGTGGTAATGACGCGGAGGTCTCTGGAGCGTGTGGTGCAGAGGGACTGGGATTTCTTTAGATGTAGCATTTCTAATAGAGCTGGGTCAGACATGGCTTTGAAAGTAAAGCAGAGATCACCTCTTAGGAGATGATACAAGACAGAGAATAGCTGGAGTTTTTTTTTGAGTCTGCCCATATAGAACATGTGTTTAAGGCCTAGGATCCTCTTCGTGAGGTACTTTTGTGGCCTCTCCAGCTGTTGCAGGTGTCTAGTCAGGTACATGCCAAATGGGGCATTATACTGTATGATTGGTCTAATGAGGGAAGAGTAGAAAGAATGATGACCTCTTTCTTCCTGGATGCAAAATCCTTGGTAATGAGATGTGCCACATAGGACTTTCTGACCACAATGGCGATGTGGTGGTCGAAGGAGAAGTTGCTGTCAACCTGTGTCCCCAGATCTCTCATAACGCCATCATTGTTCACTGGGCTCCCATCGATGTGGTAAATAGTGGGAACTGAGTTTTTCCCAAAGAGGATGACGCATTTTTTGGCATTAAGCTTAAGGCCATGGTTTCGACATCAGTCATTGGTCTCAGCGAGGCCTTTCTGTAGGATACCTGCATCACTCTGGGAGTTGATAATGGCTCCCAGCTTGCAGTCGTCTGCAAACTTGGTCCCTCCATGTTGGCGTGGACTTCAGAGAAGTAGATGCCAAACAGGACAGGACCCAGGACCAATCCCTGTGGGACTCCACTTGCGACTGGTCAGCAGTCCGAGTCCACTACATTCATACTGTGGGTTCTGTTAGCCAATTTGTAATCCACCTAATGATATAGGGATTTATGCCTAGTTTGGTGAGTTTATCAATAACTCCTGAGTGAGGAATGGCATCAACGGCCTTGGCCAGATTGAGGTAAGCTGTATGAACTGCCTTACCCTCATCCACAGCTTTGGTGACTGACTCAAAGTCAACCA
The DNA here is from genome assembly GCF_019279795.1 of Protopterus annectens. Lineage (NCBI taxonomy): Eukaryota > Metazoa > Chordata > Ceratodontiformes > Protopteridae > Protopterus > Protopterus annectens. The sequence goes on from NC_056739.1 coordinate 1,690,511,783, forward strand.
GGTTGAGCAAGCATGATCTACCTTTCACAAAACCAAACTGCGTGGGATCTAGAGTTTGGAGATTACCTATATCCTTGTTAATTAGGTCCATGATGATGCTCTGATAATTTCCAGGGTCTGTAGTCACTCCTCCTTTATGGTGAGGGAAAATTGCAGCAGTGAGCCATTCAGTAGGGAGAAAGCCTGCGGTGAGGCTGAGAGTGAACAGGGCACACAGATGTGGTGCCAGTTCACTTTGTAATTCATGTAGAGCACAGCCAGGGACATTGGCCTTGGACAATGCAGCTTTAACCTGTGCTGCAATAATGCTGGGTGCCTGGCATTCTGCCGGTACTGAAATTGGTCCTGTAGGAGGGAGAGAGGGGTAAAGTTGGCACAATCTGTCGGCCAGTATGTTGGCAATATCTGTTGGCTCAGTATAGGAACTACCATTGTGCAGTAAATGAGCAATTCTGGGTATTGCCGTGGAGATTCTTGATAAAACTATGGAAGGATTTGTGTTTGTTTTTAGTGTCTTCCGCAATTCTGCCTTCATAGCTGGCTTTGCAGGTTTTGATGAGATATCTCAACTTTTTGTTGAGGTTAATAAGTGAATGTTTCCAGTCTTCGAGCTTCACCTTTTTCTGCAACAGTTTCTGCCTTCTGTTGTAGAGTTTATTAATGGCAGGGGACCTCCAGACTGGCTTCCTTTTTTGGAGGAAAGCATCTTGGTTCTGTTGAGTATGGCTAGTACCGTGCATTTATGTGCATGTTTATACAGTGCACTGGTGTATGATTCGGCAGTCAAGCATCTATTTTCCATTGCATGGATACCATGAAGTTAGCCAACTCTGTTTTTAGGAGTCCAAAGTCAGCTTTGGAGAAGTTTTTCATGACTGATACCTTTGCGGGCTGTTTGGGTGAGATTTGGATTTCCATGGTGGTTAGTTTGTGGTCGGATCTAACCAGGGAGTAACTGATAACTGGTGTAGAGCAACGGTTGCCCATGTTAGTAATAACCAGGTCGTGGATGTTGCTTCCTGTAGTAGGGGTAAGGATGAGTTGATCCAGGGCATTGGAATTTGTGTATTCCAGGAAGCACTGGGCCAGTGCATTGGTGCATGACTAATTTTCCCAATTGATGGAGGGGTAGTTGAAGTCACCTAGTATAAGATTGTTGGGTTGGATCTTAATAGTTTCCAGGGTGCTTAGTAATGTGGAGCGAGTCTTGGGACATGGTTGGGAACCTATAGCAGGCTAGGACCTGAATCGCAGTCTTACCCAATGTTAGTTGTACCTGGAGTATCTCAGATGCGTTGTGCTGGGCTACTAGTCTGGAGGTGTGCATATCCTTTATGAATATGCAGACACCACGGCCTTTGGAGCTTCGGTCCATGTTTAGGGGCCGAGAGGTGTGGAATGAGTTATAGCCTGGAAGCGCAAGGGTGCTTTCTGCTGCTTTAAACCAGGTCTTTGTTACAGCAAAAATGTCGATGTTTTCCATTTTGAGGAATGCTTCGAGTGCATTTTGAGATTTAGACTTCTAGCATTGAACAGCATGACCCTCAGATTGCAGTGGGGCTTTGATTGCTCTGTTCTTAGGCTTTAGGCCTCAACAAACTAGAAGTGATAGGCAGTGTTGTCCTGGTTTGCCTAGATAGAAGTCTGAGCAGGTGAGCCAAGTATATCGTCACAGGGAAGGTTTCTGAGATAAAGTTCAAAAAGACCATTATTGTCACGCTTTGACTTCTCTAGTAACTGCTTTGCACTCTGTACTGCATGTTCAGCTAGACCATTTGACTGAGGATATTCAGGATTACTAGTAACATTACAAAGCCCCATTCTCTTGCAAACCTGTGGAACAATTGGTATCAGCTTACGTGGACTTGCATGTACTGAGAAATGACGTTTCAGCTTGTTAATTACTGAAGTAGATGTTAGGTTGGGTAACAAATCAATTTCGAACCAGTTTGAAGAAGAATCCATCAACACTAACTAATGTTGACTGTTCCACTCGCATATATGTCAGTGGCAACTGTTGACCACGGAAGTTCTGGAATATGTCTTAGCTGAAGTGGCTTTTTGTAACTGTGGTCTAGTAGTACTATTGCATACTGAACAAGTAGAAAGTACTTTGTCAATGTCTTTTGCTAGAGAAGGCCAAACCATCATCCTCTGGCCCTCCTTTTAGTAGATTTGGACCCTGGATGACTATGATGCAAAATCTGGATATATTCATGTTGTAAGGAAGCAGGAACAACCTTCAGGACCTATGAAAATAATGTCATCTTCCATAAACAACTCATCTCTAAGGAAAATAAGGTTGCACTTCAGGCAGTACACTTGATTGCTTCTATGACCATCCTACCTGGATGTAGTCCTTGTGCTTTTGCAAAACAGGATCAGTCTTTGTATGAACTCTCAGCTCATCTCTTGTGGTTGAAAAATTATTCACTTCCATGACACTGAAGTCAAACTTTTCTGCATCAAACTGCTCTGTTGTACTTCTGGGTGCTTGAGACAAGGTATCAGTCAGATAAAGAAGATTGGTTTTTGTATAGACCATTTTGAAGTTGTACTTTTGTAACTTAAGCTTGTTGCCTCACAGCAAGAGGTTCTCCCATTCGATTCTCAGCTGGAGTGCGGGGAGTGCCTTCTGTGTGGAGTCTGCATGTCCTCCCCGCAGTTGGGTGGGCGTTCGAAAGACATGCTTAAATGGGCGTGCCTTCATTGAAGATTGAACGCAGAGCTGGCACCTCGGCGTTCGTCAAAACCTACTGTCAATCATTAGCGGACCGGAGTTCCGCTGTGGTGATCCCTAACCGGGAAAAGCCGAAAGACAACAACTTTTGTAACTTAAGCATCACTCTTTGTAATCTCGCAGGAGCAGAACGCATAGGCTTCTTTAAGACAGTAACTAGAGATTGATTATCAGTTTAAATCTGGATATCTCGACTATAAATATAATCCTGAAACTTGGACCATGCAAACAATTGCCAAAAGTTCCTTCTTGATCTGAGCATACTGCATTTCATTTTGGGTAAGAATTCTAGATGCATATGTTACTGGTCTACTCTCGAACTGCGCCTAGACCAGACTTTGAGCATGTCACAGGAAAGAGTAACTAGTCGATTGACATCATAGAACCTCAGTGTAAGTGGGTTGGCAATTTTCTGCTCAAGATCAAATGCTTTCTGGTGCTGTTCTAGCCATGACCATATAATATTCTTGCGTGTTAGCTCTCTCAAAGGTGCTGTAAATTCACTGAAATCTGGTATGAACTTGCCCAAATAGTTAACCATACCAAGAAAACGATGTAGAGCTTGAACATTATCTGCAGCTGGAATATGAAGAATAGCTGCTTGCTTAGATGGATCTGGTCATAACACGGTACTAGTAAACAAATGACCTACATATGTGACTTCTGGTAGTTTGAATTTGCACTTTAGAGGCTTGAGCTTTAAATTCACTTCACGTGCTCTGTCCAAAACTTTTGAGTTTTCTGTCATGCTCTACTTCACCATTGCCTCCAACCAATGAATCATCTATTATTATAGCACAGGGATAACCTGAAAAGATCTGTTCCACTGCAGATTGGAAGACTTCACTTGCAGAATTTATTCAAAATGGCATCCTGTGAAATCTATATCTTCCAAATAGGGTACTGAATGTAGTCAGTAGTGAAGATTTGCGATCAATCATTACTTGCTAAAATAAACTTTTTGTATCCAAAACTGAAAATACAGTGGCATTCGGTACTAGAGCTGCGGCTTCGACTGTTCACATGTGATAAGGTCTTTTCAATGCCTTATTCAAGTCTCTTAGACCGATACATATTCTGATTTCAGAGTCTCTCTTGTGAGTTGGTACCATAGACTATACTGACTCTGTTGGTTCTGTAACTGGACAAATTACACCTTGTTGCACCTTCTTATCCAATTGGGCTTTAACTTGGTTCTGCATCACTACTGGAATTCATTTTGCTGGACCTACAGCACTGGACTGACCTCTGGGTCTAACTTCATAGAACACACAACTGGAATCTTGGCTAGCTTGTCATCACAATTTCGAAAGTTAAAGCTTGACTTGAGTTTTGTCGAGTCACCCTGGTGCTGTACTGAGTAGCACTTATTCTGCACTGAGCATGCTCCTTTAACTGAACGAGTCTTGGAACTTGCTAGAAAACTTAGCGTTTTCCCTGAAGAGCCTGCAGGGGTAGAAGGTGTCACATACTTGGGCCTGTTTCTGCTTGCCGCATGTTCCATACTGTCTGCATTTGCCCTGGAACTTGTTGAAACCATGCTCATCTCAGTTGTAAGTATACTTGTGTGCCTTTCCGTAACCTCATGAGCTGACAAATCTCAATAGCTTTGCTCAACGTTAAGTCTCTGTCCTGAAGCAAAATCTTTCTCAAAGCGGGTCTGTATCGGATAGTCAAAGTGCAAACCTCTTGCGTCGACTGCAAAATAGCAAAACCACAGAATGCCGAATGGCCGGAACAGCAATTATTTCCCCAGGGGAAAAAAAATAAATAAATAATCGGTGGGTCATTCCTGGGACTTTGCTGTTTCATCCACTGTGGTGGGATCTTGGAGTTGGTATATTTAAATTGGGGTGGGGTGGGGGGTGGATTGGTTTTTTTTTTTTTTTTTTTTTTTTTTTTTTGTTGGAGCAGTGATTTTTTTCTCTAGGGGGGAAAAAAAATCACTGTTCCGGACATTCGATATTCTGTGATTTCGCTATTTTGTAGTCGATTTAAGAGCATTCGCTCTTTTGAAACTTCGACAATGTAATACAGACTCCTCAAAGCAGCATTACTGATGCCACATACAAGCCTGTCCTTTATTAACTCAACTTTCAGATCAAGTCAGTAATGTAAGCTGCAAATGTTTCGCCTGGCCTTTGGTCTTTTGTGTAAAACAACTGCTTCTCTAATGTAGCATTGATCTGGGGGCTATGCATCTCTGAATTTGCGCTTCAAGCACTCAAGATCTTCCCTTGACTCAACTTGAACAACATGACTATTTTCACCTTCATACACTGCTGGTGCATACACAAATGAACGCTTTAGCAATGGCCTCTGACCCAGCTGGGCTTAGCAAAAGGAATGCCTTGGTGCGTGTATCTTTATCCGAGTAAGCTGCTTGTATAAAAATATACTCTTGCTCAAATAATCTCCAATTCTCTGCAATACTCTGATCAAATACAAGTGGTGAGGGTTTTCGAAATCAGTCTGCCATGCCAGCAACTTACAGTAAAACACAATGTAATCCAAGTCCACTTGTAACTGTACGAACACACACACACATATTCATATGTATATAAAAATATATACATGTATGCCAGAAATTTATGCCAGTATTTGTAACTATGCTCAGTAGCACAATAAGCCTTTTGAGTACTTCAACTCTGCGGAATACTCTCTAGTAACAAAATTCTGAAAAATACTTCTGAATAAAGGAGTTTTGCAAATACTTTTGATTAACGGAACTGGAGTGAAATAAGTCTGCGAAATAACTTTCTCGGACACTAATATTCTTGAAATTATTATGCCATAAAGCCATTTATCATTTTAAGAAACATTTCAAAGTAACTGCACATAGCATGTAAACTGGGCGGCAGAAGCTCACAGTGCAAAACTCTCTGAAGTAACTGCACGTTGTGAATAAACAGTACACAGCACACAAACCTCCAAAATGGCTGCACTTTGCTGAATAATTCTTCACAGTACAAGAAACGCACTGTAATGGGAGGCCCCTTTGCGAGCAGTCACACCCAGCACAAGAAACTTTTCAAAATGGCTGTATATTGACTGCATCTCACAAAATAGTTGCACTTTGCACACACACCGGAATAAATGCACATTAATAAACACACACTAAGCACTTTTACATACTTTGCGATGCTTTGAATAACTAGTTATGCCATGCAGAGCTTTAGTTAATGCGAAATACCTGTTTATGCCAAAACATTAATTTGCCAAAACACATGCAGTCCCCTTGCTTTATTTATGCTTAACATGCCTTTTTTTGACCTCTGTCATATTTGTTTTGCCCATGTAATCTCTCTTCTTGTGCTTGTTTTGCTCTAAACATGCTCGTTTAGTAATTCTGGGGTAACTGAACCTCTTGTGAACTTTTCTGGCAATCGTTTTATCAAATATCAGCTTCAAATATTTCGCTTAGTTAAGCTTTTTATGACTTTTGTTTGCTTAAGGAATATTTCTGGGCTGTTTGCTTAGTAATGCAATGTGTGCCAACCCCATCCTTTCTCCCGTATATAACTAGTACAAAGCCCTTAACTTCATGGGAGTTTAGTCTACCCATTAGTCTGTTCTCCCCTTAAGAACTGCTCTGTCTGTCAAACACAGTCCAACTTACCTGCAATCAAGGATCCCACGGCTTTACCTGACTGTTTTCCATCTCTCTTGCCTCTTCCAGCTAGGCAGGACAAAATTCTGTGGGACATTGCATCATCCCCCTCCTCCTGTAACATGTGCTATGCCCTGCCCCCTTTTACCCAACCAAAATCTATAACTATTAGCCAGCACTTATGGTGCCATTTTTAAATCCCTTTTTCCTCCCCAGACGTATCCCTTGGACCTCCGCTAGTGTGCTAGTCAGTAAGTGTATTTTGTGGATTATTTGATTTATTTTGACATATACTAGCATAACTAAAGTGAGTTATACACATGTGATGGTTACTGAACTTTAAACAGCAGTGAGACTTGCTGTTTTTAAATATTGCAATTTATAAGACTCAACCTAGTGAAAGTGACACAGTACAGTTGTGTACACTTACCATAAATGTAGATGTTAGAGTGTATTCACTGTTGCAGTCATTACATTTGGGTAATCTGCTGGCAGGTTGCCCTCAGTCGGCCTGAATAAAAAAGTCTTGGGTCCTGCGTCGGTTGCTGTCTCCTCTTCCAAGACGTCAGGTCGTCAGGAGTATAAAACATGCAGCCGACGCAATTTTCTTCAATTTTTCTTGCCCCAGATGGCATGTGCCCCCCAAATGGGGAGCAAAATATATATATATATATATATATATATATATATATATATATATATATATATATATATATATAAACAGAAATATGTATAAATGCACTTTTAGCAACATAAACTTTACCTTCATCTAAAAGCAAATACTCCACAAAGGCTTTAGTGTATAGTGAAGGAAAGAAAAGGTATAGAAAGGAGGATGGCGGGTGGGTAACCCAGACTGCAACAGTGAATAAACTTGAACATCTACATTTATGGTAAGTGTACACAACTGTACTATGTTCTTCATGTTTCACTGTTGCAGTCATTACATTTGGGTAGAAATCCAAAGCTATGGATGGGAGGATGGAACTAAACAGCATTAGGAGCAGCTATAAGGCCCTGCAGAACTGCAGTGGCAAGGCCTGCCCTGGATTTGGAAAAGAGAGGCAAATGATAATGCTTTGTGAAGGTATGAACAGAGCTCCAGGTAGAAGCTTCTTGAATGTCTTTGGTTGGAACCCCTCTGAGAAAAGCTGCTCAAGTAGAGGCAGCCCTGGTGGAATGTGATATGATCCCCCTGGGCACAGGTTTACTATGGTGCAAGTAGCAAAAACGAATGCAGTGGCTTATCCACTTAGAAATAGTCTGCTTAGATATAGCCTTCACCTCTGACCCTGCAGCAAATGCTACCAGTAGTTGCTCAGACTTTCTTAGAGATCTGGCCCTGTTTAAGTAGAATCTTAGTTGTCTGTGTATATCCAATGAATGCAGAATCTGCTCCCCCTTCTGCAGATTTGGGTAAAATGTCGGCAGGTGAATGGCCTGGTTAAGAGCCACACTGGGTACCACCTTAGGCTTAAAGGAAGGATTGGTCCTGACGGACACCCTGTCCGGGTAAAATGTAATAAAAGGCTCCAATGCCATGAGAGCCTGTAGTTCTGAAACCCTTCTTGCTGAAGTGACTGCCAAGAGAAAAGCTGTTTTCCAAGATAGAAATTTTATATCCGCAGTAGCTGCTGGTTCAAAAGGAAGCAGGGTGAGTTTTTCCAGCACAAAATTGAGGTCCATGCAGGAGTTTGTGATCTTCTGGGAGGTCTTAAATTTTTGGCCCCTCCAAGATACCGTTTAAGCAGAGGATGAGAAAAGAGGGGAAGCTCTGTGTTGTAATGAGCCGAGATGGCAGAGGCATGGATTTTTATTGAAGAAAAAGATAGGCCCTCGTCAAGCATCTCAGCAAAATATTGTGAAATCTGAGGAATAACAGGCTTTGTTGTGTCTGTTCCTTGTGCTCTGTTCCAAAGCACAGACTCTATTCCATTTATCAGCATAAGATATTCTAGTACTAGGCCTTCTGGCTTCCAAAATGACATCACAGATTTACTGAGAGGTGTTTGAATAAATAATTGATCGGCCATGCTGCAAGATTCAGACTTTGGAGCAGAGTGTGCAGAATTTCATTGTTCTGCTGAGACAGTAGATAAGGTATTTGAGGCAAGTAGCATGGAGGAAGTTGAGACATATTGCTTAGACGTGGGTACCAGTACTGGAGAGGCCAGTCCGGAGCAACTAGGATCATTTTTGTTTTTTCCTGCCTGATTTTTAGTAAGACCTTGGAGAGTAGAGGCAGAGGAGGAAAGGCATAGACTGACAGGTTTTTCCAGCTGAAGGATAGGGCATCCACTTTCCATGCTTTTTTGTGATGAGTTCTTGAGCAGAATTTGTCCAACTGATAGATCTATTTGCCTCTCCCCAAAACTATGTCTGGGCTCTCCCATTTCTGTGTTTACATGCTGAAGATTTGTTGATCCAGTTTCCATTCGTGCGGGTCCATATGATTTCTGCTTAGGTCGTCTGCCAGAGTATTTTGCTTTCCTGGCAGGAATTGAGCTTGAAGATGTAGCTGGCAAGTCAAGGCTGTGTTCAACAAGGCCATGGCTAGTCTGCAAAGGGGGTAGGAATGTGTACCCCCCTGTTTACGTACCACATAACTGTGGAGTTGTCCGTCTTTATCAGTAGTTGTTCTGGAAGAAGTAAGTCCTTGAAGGCTGTCAGAGCATTCTGAACAGCTAGCATGTCTTTCTGGTTGATATGCAGATGCATATGGTTTGGGCTCCACTTGCCCTGAATGCATGTCCCCACCAGGTGGGTCCCCCAAGCATAGTCTGATGCGTCTGTAGTTAGGGTTTGGGTGGCAGGAGGTAGAATGAATGACAGTCCCTTGTTTTGGTGACATGTCTCTATCCACCAAAGTAACTCCTGCTGTAGGCATGGAAGGAGAGGGATCATTGTTTCCAGACTGTGACAATGTTAACTCCATAAACTTTTTAGGTACCACTGAAGTTTCCGCATATGCAGTCTCACATATGGAATTAGTAGAATGCAGGATGCCATGAACCCCAAAGCCTGCAGAATTTGTCTTGCAGATAACTGGGTTTTTGTTGCCTTTTGTATGAAGTATGTTGTCAGTTGCCTTCGTCTGGCGTAAGGTAAGCCATGTGGGCAGTTATATTCAAGCTTGCACCCAGGAATGCAATTTGAGAGGGTACAATTGTGATTTCTTTTCGTTTATGGTGTACCCTTGGCATGCTAGAAGCCTTTTTACAAACACCAGATGAAGAATAAGAGTGTCCTTGTCCTCTGCTTGAATGAGGCAGTAGTCCAGATAAGGATAAATTTGCATGCTTCTTTGTCTGCAGAATGCAATTACTGGTGCAAGGCACTTTGTAAAGACCCTGGACGCAGGTGGATAAGCCAAAGGGCAGTGCAGAGAATTGGTAATGCAAAATACCTGCTTTGAAGCAGAGATCTTCTGCATGATTCCCTTTATCGGGATATGCAGGTATGCCTCAAGTCTAGAGTTACTAACCAAGCATTCCTGCCTAGCATAGGCAGTAGCTGTTGTAAAGTCAGCATTTTGAATTTTGGAATGTCCAGGAACGTGTTCAAAATCGGTAAGTCCAGTACTGGAAGCCATGAATCGTCTTTTCTTGGTACCAGGAAAAGTCTTGAATAAAAACATTTGTCTTTTTTTCCTTTTCTGGTACCGGTTGAATAGCCCCCATATCCATGAGGGACATAACTTGTTTCTGGGCCTCTGTCCACTGGTTTTGTAGCAGATCTGGCCTTCCGCTTGGAATTGGCAAAATATGGAAATGAAATCTGTAGCCCTGGGATACTATGTTTAATACCCACTTGTCCAGGGTAATTAACTGCCAATTTTGAGCATGAAGCGCTAGTCCCAGGGGCTGTCAAAAGGTAAGCGTTTGGTGATGGTAGAAGAAAGTCATTGAGACTGCTTACTGTTGGGTTGTGCTTTGTTTCCCCCAGTTTTGGAGGTGGAGGCACCCCATTGCTTTGACCTGTAAGAACCCTGTGATTGGTATCTAGAGCCTTTTGAGCACCTGGATTTGCCTTGAGTGGCTCTGTTGGACACAGGAAAGGACCAATTTTTAGTAGGCCGGTGTCTACTGAACCTGGGTGGCGGCACTTGCAAGAAATATTTTACAGTTTGCATAGGTTTAGCTTTGTCTTCCATTTTCTTTAAAACCTCTTCTGCCTTATTACCAAACAGAGTATCATGCTGCAAAGGGGCATCCAACAATTTAGCTTTAACATGATCAGGCAGATTTTGCTCCTTGAGCCAGGCATGCCTTCTAATCACAGATCCAGTAACAGTGGTCCTACAAGAGGCCTCCAAGGAATCAAAACCACATTGCAAAGTATGCTTTCCAACCTGTTCTGCTGAATGCAATAACACCTGTAACTATTTTCCACACAATTAGAAATCAACATTTCCTGTTTCAGTAAGCCCACAACATGCTGTTGATATTTAAGCATATGAAACTGGCAGTTTAAGGCCCTGATTGCCAAGGTTGCAGACATATAAACCTTCTTTCCCCATCTATCCAGCGCCCTGGAATCTCTGTCAGAGGGGGTAGGATTTTTGGCTGTAGAGGTCTTTACACCCTTAGGACCCTGAGAAATAGTCTCGGGATCAGCAGCAGGATTTTTGAATAGAAATTTGTGGGAGTCAGGAACCCTGTAATATCTGTCTGGCTTACTAGGAGCCGGAGGCAGGGAATCAGGAGCCATGCTTGATTCCGAAAACACATCAGCAATGTCTAATACAGGAGGGTATTGCCAAAGGCCTATGCTGAGGAAGAAGGAAATCCCTAAGCCTCTTTTTTGATTCAGAGAAGTCCTGACTCTCCCAGTGAAAATATTCCCTTAAAGTATGCAAAGTTTCTCCAAAAGAGTAATCCTCAGGAGGAGATGCAGATGGGATGGATTCCTCTGCATCAGGATCCTCAGAGGGTGGAATAGAAAATTCCTGATCAGAAGAAATGGAAACCTGATCTGAAGACTGATAATCAGTGCCTTGCCTAGGCCTCTTAGCAGGGGGGTGTTGGGAACCCCTGATCAAGGTAATTAAATCCTCAGCCATTTTGATCACCTGTTTTTTAGGCACAGAGGCCTGAGCACGTGGCTCATGCGTCAGTTTTTTAGACATAGAAGATGTTTTTGACCTTGTTTTTGAGGCTGGCGTAAGTTTAATATAAAAATGTTGAGGCCTGAAAACACCCTCAGAAGCCGGTGCCTCCTCAGCGGCTCCAGACCCATCCAAGGGAGAGACATCCACGGGTTCAATACTCTGATAATCTCTCGGCATACCGGACTCCGAATGGGTCTCGGTAGAGGCCTGCGACTCAAAAGTAGTGGGTATCGGGGCTGAGAAAGCACCTCACTGAGTACCGGCGAACAAGCAACTGGCTTAGGAGAAGCTTCGCCGTCGGTTTTGGACATCGACGGCCTGTCTCTGTCTTTCTTTGCGTTTTTTGTGAACTCTGGTAGTCTGATTGCTAACAGACGACATTTCAGGATAATTAAATCTTGAACCAAAATATTTAGAAGCAAAAATATACAGACGCTTAACAGTGCGTTGGTTAAATCCAGCACAAAACCGACAGCAAGACACGTTGTGATCTGGGCCTAGAAAAGAAATACAGTACAAATGAAAATCCTTATGAGGTATTTGCTTCCCACAAGTAATGCAATTATTAACTTTTACTGACATCGGTAAGGAGCAAGAAAAAGTTTCCCCAACGGGGTACATAGCTTTAGTTTGAAGACTTCAGTTCTGAAACTCTAATGTGAAAATTTCAGGAGTCGGCCGATCGGCACTTGCGAACTGCTTCTGCTTCGGGCACCGTGCGGCAAGAAAGACCAGCTGCATGTTTTATACCCCTGACGTCATGGAAGAACAGACAGCACCCGACGCAGGACCCAAGACTTTGTTATTCAGGCCGACTGAGGACAACCTGCAAGCAGATTACCCAAATGCAATGACTGCAACAGTGAAACACGTAGAACATTTAATTGATTTAATGATTTATTTCAACATACAGCAGTAAAGTGGTTTAACACCGGTGATGATTACTGACCTTTAAACAATAGCAAGACTTGCTGTTTTTAAAGATTGCTATTTATAAGATGCTATCTAGTGAAAGTCATGTCTTTGCATAATTTGATGCATCGAAGCAGTTATATTAGGCTGAAATGCATCTCCAAAAGCTAATGTTACTCACGTACTGTTTTATTACTAAAAACTTGTTAAACAGGAATACTGCTATGGAATTCTGCCTGTCACTGTGTTAATAACACTTTAAAGCCCAATGAAGCCTTCTCTGTCCTTTTCCCCATTAGTACGGGCAAAAGCATGGGAAATACTTGTATCATCTCAACTGCTTTGCTTGATGTGGTCTTACAGTCAATGGGTATTCTAATACTCTCCTGCCTTTTTAAATAGCACAGTTCGCTCTTCCTTCTGCCTAATGCCTCTGGCTGTCCTTTTTCATCTGCACTTCTCTTCAACCTCTCCCCGAACCACCTTTCTTCACCCACACTCTTACAAGCACCTTCTTTAGTCCCTACCCTCCCTCCGCTCCTGTGGCCCCCACTCTGACTTTCCAGCTCCATTGTCAATTCCATTTATACAGTTCTTTATGTAGCATATCCTTCATAACAACTTTATGACGAACTACCCCTTCACCTTCTTGCTTCCTCTGTTAAGTATCTTGCCTAATCCTCCACACCAACTGTGTACCTTGTTGTCTCATTACTCTTATTAGTTATTTTTCTCTCTTCTTTTTACAGCTTGGGCAAACACCGTTCCTATACAGGGCTGCCCTTCCTAATTCTACTACATACATATATACTGGGTGAAGTGCAGTTTTGGCAATATTTACCAGAACTCCCACTGCTGGTCATCAAAGCCCTCTAGTTGCACAGTGTACGTGACAGCCTACAGCTTTAGCTGTACTTCAGTACTGTGTTTGTTACTAGTGACTTGCAGATCTAACCCGAAAACATCTCTATCCCTCGTAGTGATTTTTTTTTTGTCTCCCTTCCATGTTCCATGTTCTATGCCTTTAGTTTAATCTATCACCATTTCCCCTCTTACACCACTAGATGGCAGAACAAAACAAGCCTTTTCAATGCGTATGGCATACACAATTTGAACAATATATAAGGAATAACCACATCCTTTCTCCCGTATATAACTAGTACAAAGCTATAAACTTCACGGGAGTTAAGTCTGCCCATTTACAGTCTATTCTCCCCTTAAAAACTGTTCTGTCTGCCAAACACAGTCTAACTTACCTGAAATCAAGCATCCCACTGCTGTACCTGACTGACTTTTTTGGCACTCTTGCCTCTTCCAGCTGGGCTAACCCGCTCTATTCACCCTCGCTAAGCTTGGGCTCACTCCACTACCCTACCCCCACAATCCCACCAACCCCCCACTTCAATTTATAGCTAACCTTGCCCCACCTACCCTCCAATCATACACATATCCCTCCACACTCCATCCCCTCACCTGAACAATCACACACAACCATCTGCATTACCACCACACATTTACCGCTTCTACTCTTCTACTTACTCCCAATCATTTCACCTCCTCACCCCACACCTTTCCATTAAGCACACCTCCCACCACTCAACTACCCACATCCAAAACCTAGCAATCCTAGTCATATCTTCATTCTCTCATACATCCTATTTTGTCTTTAAACTCCTGTAGCCCTACCTATACTACCCATCCTCACTCTCACTCCATCTCTGACTCAGTACTACATAGCTATGCTTCAGCTACCAAACATCTTTCTCCTCATATTTACTATCTACCCCTCTTTCCTTCTAAGACCATCATTTCACACAACCTATTTACCTTACCCACCCTCCCCTTCTACATTTATCCCACATTCACACCCTCCCAAGGTACTCAGCAATCAGCTCTTCTCTTTATGGAACTGATTTAATCTTAAAAAATAAAACTGATCATCCTCTCCCCACAACACAGCCTTTCATGTTATGTCCACAAATATTTCCACAACCCAATGAAGAAGTCCCTACCTAGCACCTTCCACAACCCCCAAAAAAGCCCTACCTAGCACTTTCCCTATTCTGTGTAATCTAGTCCCGTGTGGCGACATGCATAATAACCCCGGCCCTTCTCCTCCCTCACAAAACTCCCTTAACTCCACAACATCCCTACAATTCATCACACTATCTCCAAAGCATTAGAAATAAAAATTCCTCAACAGCATACGTGGTTGAGTCAACATAAACCAGACTATCGCCATAAATAAAACTGGGCTAAAACCATATATCACAGATTCTGAATTTCTGCTCCCTAACCACTCCTGCCTCAGAGCTGAGACACCTCATAAAAAAGGTGGAAGCATCGCTTTACTCCCGAGTACCTTTACAGTAATTCTTTACTCTAAACCAACTCCCCTCTTTTCCATTACAGAGCTGCTGGTTACCTTCCTAAAATAATGTCTACAAAAGCCTATGCATCATATAGTCATATACAACTCCCCAGGCAACAATACTCTTATTCTATAAGAAATTCTTGCCTGGGCAACCAAGAACATAAAAAAAATTAAACATTTTAGGAGACGCTAATATTAACTGGCTAGATATCTCAAACAATAACCCCTCTACCGATATCAATCTTCACATGTACACTCAGCTAATCTCAGACATCACCAGACCTGACAAAAAAAAAAAAAAAAAAAAACAAAGGATCAATCTTGGATTGCATCTTGGTTTCTGACCCAGACAAAATCTCCTCCTCTGGCACATTCCCAGACAGTATTACTGACTACTCACCAGCATTCATAATACACAGGTCCACTTCCATACGAAACATACATCGATATACCAGAGAGCTATCCCACTTCTCCCCAAATACCTTCAATGACATCCTGCAGAACACTAACTGGAGCCCACTGAAATTTCTCCCACTCAATGAAGCTGTGAAATTCTTTAATTCAACATTTCTCAAGATCCTAAGTAATCTTGCCCCACTCCGGCTAAAAGAATCTAAGCAAAACATGCTAGCTGGCTTGCAAAGTCCACATAGCATGTTATGTCCTCCAAGGACAAAACCTGGAAAGCCTGGCAAAAAAAAAACACCTTCCAACCTCAAGCAATATAAATAACTACGCAATCAGGCCAAACGCTTAGTTGTCAAAAAAAAAAAAAAAAAAAAAACTTCCAAGCTATCCAAAATCAGCATAGACAAAACCCTAAGAAATTCTGGGGAGTAATCAACTCCTTATTCCACCCAGGAGCTAACAATACTCCCTGCCGAAACCCAGAAAAAACACCCTCTAAGCTAGCCTCACTCCAATACATACTTTAATGACACCAACACTAAACTACCACCCTCTCACCCAGACCCACAAGTAACACCATCAGTACATACCCCTACAAATCCTCTACCTATTTTCTCTCCATCACCCATTCCCACACCATCCAAAAACTTCAAAAAAATAAAACCATGTACCTATGCCCCAGATAACTTACCTGCAGAATACGTACAACTATCAGCCTTCTCTATTGCATATCCTGTCAATATCCTCCTGAACAGGTCCAAACAAGTATCATGCATACCTGACAACTGGAAAAAAGCATTTGTCCTCCCTCGTCATAAAGGCAGCAATAACTCAGACATCTCAAACTTCCACCCTATCGGCATTCTTTCCCCAATCTCCAAAATACTAGAGAAGTGTATTCATACTCGGCTCCTAAGTCATCTGGTAAAACACCGAATCCTTTCCCCTACTCAGCACGGCTTTAGGAACGGACATAGCACCAACACTGCCCTCATTTCCTTCTTGGACACAGTAAATAGAGTTTGTGATGCTGGCTCCATAGTCTGCGCTCTCATGATTTATCCACTAATTCAAACTCTCTTCTGCTTACTAAACTCTCTAACCTCGGCCTATCTCCCCTACCCTACAATGGATTAACTATCTCAGCAACTGGCAGCAATCTACTAAATGGCAGCACTCTTCTTCCCGTTCCATCAATACAAATACAGGTGTCCCCCAGATTCAATTCTGAGTCCCCTCCTATTCAGTATATTTGTTAATAGCTTTCACAACACTCTTACCCGCAGTACTGTTATACAATATGCTGAGGATTTGACTATCATCTGCTCTTCTGCCACTGTATTACAGCATCTTACCCAAGAAGCTTTTACTTGGACTGAAACCTGGATGTCTCAGAACCATCTCGCCCTTAACCCCAATAAAACTAAACTTAGTACTTATCCCCACACACAATCTAGCCCTGTTCGTTCTCAAAACACTACCACTGAAGTTGTCCCTAGTACCAAATTGTTAGCAGTCATCATTGATGACAAATTAACTTTTGACCTTCACATCTACAACATCAAAAACAACCTATCAAAAGCTAAGTGCCCTTTATATGCATAACTTTCTTAGCTCTCCACTAAAAAAGCCCTGGCCTCATCATTCCTGCTTCCAACTCTTCTATACGGTGCTCCCATCCTCACCAACATACAGTCCTCCTTAAAATCAGGACTAGACTCTTGTTACAAGAAAGTCACTAAATTTGTTACAAATGCAAAATTTCCTACCCACCACTGCTCTTCTCTGCATCAACTAAATTGGCTAGAAATCCCCTCACCTTCTCACTTACCTAGAATTAACTACGGCCCACAAGATAACCTACCCCCCTGAAACCTGCCCTTCCCTGTTCTCCATACTGCCCATGTACCATCCTGATAGTCACCTTGGGTCGGAAAAGAAAATGCTACTGTTGGAGGAAACCCAAGCTCTCAGCCGGCCAAATTTTGTATTCTTATACCATCTCTAAGCTATGGAATAATGCCCCTCCTTCACTCAGGACCATCAGCAATCCTGCCTTCTTTAAAAAATCCCTCAAACTACATCTCCCCTCTCACTATGCTACTGCTCCCCAACAAATAACCTCAACACCTGACTTCTCTTTCTGAAATTTCAACTTTAACCATTCAACTACATATATCTCCTCTCTACCATACTTACTCCTTTGATGTCACCTAAGCTTGACTCTTCTTCCTCTAGCCCTTCTGTCTCCTCCTTTCTTCCCTGAAGTCAACTCTCCTCCAAGAATTCTGCAAATATATTTGTAGTTGTGTGTTATCTGAATTTATGCCATCTTTACCTCTATATTTATACCTTGATTGTTAACTATGCCATCTTTACCTCTATATTTATACCTTGATTGTAAACTATCACTTTTGTTGCTATTTTTCTTTGAATGTGAAAGTACTGCTCGACACACTTGGTTCTGTGTATGAATATTTTACTTTGCATGTAATTTATGTGGAGCTTATTCCCGGCCTCCACTGAAAATGGGATCTTTCTAGTCCCAGTGGACTTTCCCGGTTAACAAATGGAATATTTCTGGCCTTTTTTTGCTCTTGTTTCTCTTGATATGCCTTCATCATTGCCTCTTCATCCTCGTACCTCTGAATAGCAATCTCTGGTATTCCGGCTCTGTCACCATGCCGTTCGGCTCACTTGTCTTGCCAAGATGGAGGAGATGAACCAGTGTGTGTTATATTGAAGCAGCTTTATTATGTACAAACACATCAGGAAACTAGGTAAATAACTAACTTAGGAAGACTTACAGACTTTCTCATTCATATTCAATCCCTGGCTGCACTCTCAAAATGGCAATGGAGAGGACACGCGCCTGATATTTATATGCACGTTCAGTCCTTGAAATATTTCTTAAAGGTACCACACACATTCTACACTTTCCATTGTAATATTCGTTTGGGGGTTACACATCCCCACCCCCCTGTAAATACAGCAGGCGCATACACAAATGAACTCTTTCAGCAGCCTCAGAACCAGCAAAATTAAGCAGAATAAATGCCTTTGAGTGAGTCTTTGTCAGCCTGTATGAAAAAAAGAAGTTATGTACTCACCATAACATTCCATGTGAGTTGTTTATCATACACACACACACAGACACACACACACACACACACACACACACACACACACACACACACACACACACACACACACACACACACACACACACACACACACACACACACACCCCTGTAAGGGGTGCACTCCCCAAGAAGAAAGAAGTATTGAACTACCAGGATGATACTAGCCTTTAGGTCAACTGTCAGCCAGGAGGGCGATGGAGGGAAGGATGTGAGAATAAAGGCGGGATAAACAATTCACATGGAACGTTATGGTGAGTACATGTGAAGTTGTTAAATCTCGCTGTTCTCTCACTGATGGGTAGAATTCCCCAGCACCCGAAATCCTGGGTGGCTCACGGGAGTACATTTTTCAGGACCATAGAACCAAAAGAAGACCTGTCCCTGGAAGCCTTATCCACTTCGTAATGAGTGATAAAAATATGAGGCTTAGACCAAGTGGCTGCAGCACAAATGTTATCAAGGGGCAATTTGGCTTGAAAAGCAGAAGACGTAGAAACGGCTCTGGTTGAATGAGCCTTTACTTTGTGTGGCAAAGGTATGTTAGCAGTTGCATGAACAAATGAGATACAATACGATAACCATTTTGAAAGGGTTGTTTTAGTCACTGGTCTACCTTTTCTGGCCTCCGAAAAAGATACAAAAAGTTGATCCGATTTCCTAATATCCTTGGTTCTATCAAGATAAAATCTGAGCTGCCTGTGCACGTCAAGTTTGTGCAGTGTGTATTCTAATTTGTTGGAATGGTTGGGAAAAAAGACTGGAAACTCAATGACCTGATTGATATTAGACTCGGAACAAACGTTAGGCAAAAAAAGAGGGTTTGTTCTGACAGATGCTCTATCAGCATGGAAAATCATATAAGGAGGTATGATAGATAATGCTTGAAGTTCTGGCCACTAGAAAAATTATTTTCCAGGACAAAAAGTGAGATCACAAGATGATGCTGCTTCGGGGGGGGGGGGGGGGTTATTTGAGACAGCATAAAATTCAAACTTCAGGGAGAATAAGGGGTTTTTGACAGGAGGCCTCATGTGAAAAACGCCTTTGAGAAAAACCTTAGATAACTTAATGGGCCATAATATTTAACCCATCCAATCCAAGGTGGAAATCAGATATGGCGGCTAACTGAACCCGAACTGTGGCAGCTGCTGCTCCTTCCTTACAAATCACTGTCAAACACTCTAAAATGGACAAAGGAGCTGGGAAAGGGTCAATTTTTTGTATACTGGCCCAAATGGAGAACCTTTTCCACTTACTGCGATATAGTTTTCTGGTGGATGGCTTATGAGAAGACAATAAAATTTGTCTTGTGTCATCTGAGAGTGAATGAAGCCTGGCTATTTGGGAAAGTGGATCAGCCAAGCAGTCAGCTTTAGAGACTGCAGGGAAGGATGGAGGTCCCCTGAGGGGTGTGTCAGGAGGTCTGGAACTGGGTCCAGGATCCATGGATCCTCCAGCAGATGATGGTGAAGAAAAGGGAACCAAATCTGTCAAGGCCAATGGGGGGCTATAAGGATAACAGTCCTTCCAAGCAGCTTTGCTTTCTGTAAAACCCTGGGTATCAATGGAATTGGAGGGAATGCATATAGGAGATCCGGAAGCCAGTCGTGTATGAGTGCGTCTCTCGGGGGAAGTCCAGGAGGTGGCATTAGGGCAAAGTAGCTTCTGCATTTGGTATTGATGTGACTGGCAAAGAGGTCGCAGCAAGGCTGGTCCCATATGCAGAAAATCATGTCCGCAACGTGTTGGTTGAGAGACCACTCATGAGGCAACAGTATTGCCCTGCTCAGCTTGTCTGCTATCACGTTGGATCTTCCAAGGATGTGCATTGCTAACAGAAAACGCTGGGATGACAGCCCATTGCCATACTCTGAGGGCTTCTCGACAAAGGGGGTAAGACTTTGTTCTGCCCTGTTTGCTCAAATACCAGACCACTGTCGCAATTGTCCCTACAGGAAGAGAGTCCTGAAAGTACTGCAATGCCCAAAGTACTGCTCTCAACTCCAGAACATTGATATGCAGATGTGACTCTTGATCCGTCCATGTGCCATGGGCAGTCTTTACCTGAAAATGCCCCCCCCCATCAGAGAAGCATCCGTGGTCACAGTGGCTACTGGGGGGAGGGCACAAAGGGTCATCCTATTGGGACATGAAGAGACGTCAACCACCACCGAAGGTCCCTCTTGCAAGAGTTTGTAAAGAGAATCATACGGTTCATTGACGATTTCTGGTAAGCCCATTGAGTGACCAGAAGCCATTGAAGAATTTGCATATGCATCCTTGCGAGTGGGATGGCAAATAGTGCTGCCGCCATCAAACCTAGTACCTTCAAGACCTCTGCAGCTGTAGCTCTGTTCTTCGTCACAAATGAGTTGATGTGTTGGCGAAGAAGTAAGACCCTTTCGACTGGAAGACGTAGAGTGGTGGTTGAGGTATCTAACTCTGCTCCTATAAAGACGGAATGCTGCGATGGCGACAAGGCAGACTTTTCAAAGTTGACTGTAACACCAAAGTGGTGGCAGAGTGTCAGAGTAGATTCTATTGCCTGAATCAATTGATGCCTGGTGGTGGCGATAAGGAGCCAGTCGTCTAGATATGGAAACACCTGGAATCCTAGACGCCTCAGGTGAGCCGTGACCACTGCCATGCATTTGGTGAACACTCTGGGGGCTGTAGTGAGACCAAAGGGCAGGGCTCAAAACTGGTGCTGATTGGCTCCCAGCCAGAAACGCAGGTGATCTCAGGAGTGTCTGTCCATCTTTATGTGGTAGTACGCATCCTTGAGATCTATGGAGCACATCCAATCGCCTTTCCCTAGAAAGGGAAGAATGGCCTGAAGCGTGACCATTCGGAACTTCTCTCTCTCTCTTTTTTTTTTTTTTTTTACAAATTAGTTGAGTCTGCTGAGGTCGAAGATACGTCTCCAGTCCCGTTTTCTTTGGAACCAAAAAGAATCTTGAGTAAGTTCCGAATCCTGTTTGGACTGTCTGGATGACTCTTTTCTAGCAACATGTGGACCTCTATAGTTACTTGTTCCCTGAGACTGGGTGGAACATCCGGGATTCTGTTGACAGGAGTTGGAGGGGAAGAAAATGGTATGAAATACCCTCTGGAAATGATGCTTTGTACCCAGGTATTGGATGTTATGCTTAGCCAGGCTTCTGGGTACAAAGATAAGCGACCTCTGACTGCCTCCAGAGGCGGACAGTCGGGTCTCCCTTCAGGAGCGCTGGTAGGGCTGGCCAGAGAACTGGCCTCTGTCACCCTGCTGTTGTGGACCCCCCCTGCCGCATGGGCTGCGTCTTCCATTATAAGCCCCTGCGCTGCCTCAAGAGGGGGGTTTCACCAAGTGCATCCTGAAAGGCTCCCTGGGCTTTTCGGAACCACATCTTTCTGCCCTTAGGGCCCTTGGGATAGGGCTGAGTACGGGTAGAAAAACGGACTCCAACGGCAGATAGAGTCTTGCCTTCCTGCTCACACCAGGTTAGAGTTTCCTTTACCTTGGGACCAAACAGGGATGAGCCATCAAATGGGGTGTTGATAAAGGAAGACTTGAAAGGCTCCGCAAAGGAAGACTTGAAAGGCTCCGCAAAGGAAGACTTGAAAGGCTCCGCAAAGGAAGACTTGAAAGGCTCCGCAGGAAGACTTGAAAGGCTCCGCAAAGGAAGACTTGAAAGGCTCCGCAAAGGAAGACTTGAAAGGCTCCGCAAAGGAAGACTTGAAAGGCTCCGCAAAGGAAGACTTGAAAGGCTCATAAAGGAAGACTTGAAGGCTCCGCAAAGGAAGACTTGAAAGGCTCCGCAAGGAAGACTTGAAAGGCTCATAAAGGAAGACTTGAAAGGCTCCATAAGGAAGACTTGAAAGGCTCCGCAAAGGAAGACTTGAAAGGCTCCGCAAAGGAAGACTTGAAAGGCTCCGCAAAGGAAGACTTGAAAGGCTCCGCAAAGGAAGACTTGAAAGGCTCCGCAAAGGAAGACTTGAAAGGCTCCAAGGAAGACTTGAAAGGCTCCGCAGGAAGACTTGAAGGCTCCAAAGGAAGACTTGAAAGGCTCCAAAGGAAGACTTGAAGGCTCCGCAGCGAAGACTTGAAAGGCTCCGCAAAGGAAGACTTGAAGGCTCGCAAAGGAAGACTTGAAGGCTCCAAGGAAGACTTGAAAGGCTCCGCAGGAAGACTTGAAGGCTCCAAAGGAAGACTTGAAAGGCTCCAAAGGAAGACTTGAAGGCTCCAAGGAAGACTTGAAAGGCTCCAAAGGAAGACTTGAAAGGCTCCGCAAAGGAAGACTTGAAAGGCTCCGCAAAGGAAGACTTGAAAGGCTCCGCAAAGGAAGACTTGAAAGGCTCCGCAAAGGAAGACTTGAAAGGCTCCGCAAAGGAAGACTTGAAAGGCTCCGCAAAGGAAGACTTGAAAGGCTCCGCAAAGGAACGGAGACACATCCAGGCTTGTCTACGCAGAGCAATGCCTGAACTAGCGACTCTACTCGAACCATCAGCTGCATAAGATACGAGACGTATGGACGAGTTCACAATAGAGTTTAGGACAGCGAGCTGGGTGTTCACTTTGTTGGCAACACCTGCAGCTACCGTACCCTGGAGAGCATCTCCTAGCTCTTTCAGGAGATCTCTTTGTAGTCTTGTAAAATGGGTTAAATAGTTCAGTGATCGAATGGAAAAAGTCGTTTAACTAAACATACGTTTCCAGTATCTATCCATGATCCTGGAATCTCTGTTAGGAGGATGAATAGATGAGGACGTCTCAGATGTTTTCTTTTTGGTGGCTGCCGCCACCACCATGGCATCAACATGCACTCCCTTAGTCAAAAAAGCTTTGTCCACGGGGGGCAGAGATAAACTTATTTGGCTTCCGAAGAACAGGTTCCATGGCCTCCGGAGATTCCCACACCTTACAAGAGATCAGCTCCAGGAGCTCATCGTAAGGCGGTGACACCCAAGAGGTGGAAGGTTGAGACCCAAAAGCCTTCAAGAGCATTGACTCGTCTTCAGTAGGGCTTTTGGATTGCCAACCACTTCTCTGCTTAAGAATCTCTAATACCTCCACAAAGGAGATATCCTCCCCGAGTGTGATAGAGGGGGACCCTTTTTGACACATCCAAGTCAGTGTCAGATGTCAAAGACTCCTGTGGGGAGTCCAAGTGCCTCCTCTTGCAGTGTCTCTACCTTGGTACCTCCTCAGTGGGGACTTCTGGGGAGGTCTCAGAAGAGCAGGCGTGTGCCCTATGGGGCTACTTGAAGCTCAGGGTCTCTATGCTTGGGTTGACGGGTAGAAGCAGGAGCGGACACAGGCGCTTGAGGGGAGGAGGAAGCCAGACCTGATGCTGATGATGTTTTTGGAGATAGGACTCTCCTCATGACAATCGAACGCACCATGGCTCTGACGAGAAGGGGTAGACTGATCCGAAGGGACCGTCCGATCCTCCCGCACAGAGGCCATGGGCTCAGAGCCCGATGTAGATGCCGAGCTCATGTGAGCCGAAGCCCCGAGAGGAAGAGTTGGCACCAACAAATCGGTACAACTATCCTCTCCACACCAGACAGAAGAGTGTCGCTTATAGAGCCCCGGTCGGCGCAGAGGACGTCCAAGTAGATGGAACCGATAACACCGGAACAGGTCTCTGCTCCACAGGCTCAACAACCATCAGGTTGGCTTCCTCCAGCTCCGAAAGTCCAGTACGTCTCAGAGGAGGAGCAATCAAGTCCGGGTTAATGGTCTTTGGTTCCGAAGGCGTCGGAGCCGACAATTTGGCAAGGCCTGGTGCCCGTAAAAGCTTCTGCACCAACCGGTCCATATCCAGATCTGAGAGGCAGACAGAAGACTTCGAGGAGTGCACAGAGGGCGCTGATTGGAGGAGATGAGGGAATCTCAGAAACCGGCTCCAAAGCTATGAGCTGGCTCTGAACAGAAGAGACACTCTGTTCCGAGGGCAGTGGAACCGATGACCCTGCACCCTCCACTTTTTTTGTGTTTTTCGATAATCTGGAGACTAGGATGACTTAGATTTACTAGCACCATCCTGGTCACCCAGTGCTTCCGAGAAGAAGTGCTGAAATAAACCCCTATCCACCAATTTCCTCCTCCTCTCTAAAAGTACCCTGGAAGAGGAGTGACAGATGCTACAAGAGTCTTGGAGGTGCAATGCCCCCAGACAATAAACACACTTAATGTGCCCGTCAGTGCCGGACATTTTTGTCCACAATCCGGACATTTTTTTGAAGCCAGATTTAGGATGTGGCTTCTCTGTCAGACATCTCTTTTCAGACAAATTTAACAATGGAAAAACACACTCAAGAAATTTATCTAAATAACTATCTAAGAATTTGATTAGATAAAAGGCCAACTGCTAACTAGAAACACTTTTATAGAAAAAACAAAGCCAACACAGGGCACTTATCTAAAACTAAATCTATACTTATATTCTCAGCTCTGAACCCATCAGTGAGAATAAATGGCGAGATTTAACAACTTCACATCATCTTATTTCTGCTCAAACTCTCTCCAATTTTCTGCAATATTATCAAACACAAGCAGTGTAGGTCTGCTAAATCCTTCTCCCATGCCCACAGATTATAGTAAAACACAGTGCAAAATGGTCCTTGTAATTACGTACGAACATGCACACACCAGATACTTGTAATATTCAAATGTACAATAAACTCTTAGAAAAACTGCCGCTACGAAACACACTTTGAAAAAAAAAAAAGTTGTCTTACCATAATGTTCCATCTGTATTGTTGATCCTCGTTCAGTCATTACATGAGGGTCTCTGTTCTGACCTCGGAACCGAACCTGCCATCTTCCAAGCTCGCGACAGCTAAAAACTCTTGAGCTAAAACTCTTACCCAGAATTCCCCTCTCCCTGTTACCTCACATTGAGTTTGCAAGTCAAAAGAAGGTAGAGGCTTACCTTTGGTCAAATGACCAAACAGAACCGGATGGTGAGATCTACTAGAAGCCTCAGGAGGGAGGGTCGTAATGACTGAACGAGGATCAACAATACAAATGGAACGTTATGGCAAGACAACTTCTTTATCTGATATTGTTAATCCTCGTTCATTCCTTATGTGTGGGACAGAGTCCCCCAACTGCCTTTATTCCTGGGAGGCTCTCATGGAAAGACATTCCTGAGCACCATAGAACCAAAAGATGCTCTTCTCCTGGAGGCCAAATACAATTTGTAATGATTGATAAAAGTATGAGGAGTAGACCAAGTTGCAGCTGCACAAATGTCATGTAAAGAAGCTCTGGCATGGAAGGCAGCAGAAGTTGCCACCGACCTTGTAGAACAAGCCTTTATGGTAGTAGGTAAAGGAATATTACATGTGGTCTATAAATGAAGGTCACGCAGTCTTTTAACCATATAGCTAGTGTGACCTTAGCAACAGCACATCCTAATCTAGGCAGAGAATAGGCCAAAAATAACTGGTCTGATTTACGGGAAGCCTTAGTCCTGTTTAAGTAAAAGCGAATTTGCCTGTGAATATCTAGGGTATGTAAGCAATACTCTCCTCTGTTTGAATGATTGGGGAAGAAAACTGGCAATTCAATGGTTTGATTAATGGACATTTCAGAGATCACTTTTGGCAGAAATGTAGGATTACTTCTCAATGACACTATCTATGAAAAATCAAATATGGTGGCTTGATGCATAAGGCTTAAAGCACAGAGATAAGTCTGGCAGAAGTAATGGTGACGAAAAACAAGATTTTCCATGACAAATGTTTGAGGTTGCAAGAAGCTGGTTTGAAAAGTGGCACTGTAAAGCTTGTAGGACTAATGACAGATCCCATGGTTGAGTAGGTTCTCTAAATGGGGGTCTTGGATGATTCACACCTTTTATGAAGGTTTTGCATAACTTGTGTGACATAAGAGAAGAGTCTTGGACACCATCATGAAAATTAGATATTGCAGCCAAATTAACTCTAATGGTAGAGGCAGATAAACCGGACTGAAATAGGGTAGACAAATACTCCAGAACTATCGACACAGGTGCTGAAAAAGGATCTACTTGTGTTTCTTTCAGCCAAAAAGTAAATCTTTTCCACTTGCTGAGATATGTATTTCTGGTGGAAGACTTATGAGATGCAATAAGAATATCACGTACTAGCAAAGAAAGATCATTCTGCCTGGCAATCAAAGGAATTAGAGGAGCCAAGCTGTGAGCTTCAGGCTGTACAGGTTGGGGTGAATCAGATTCTGCGGATGGGAGATCAACCCCGGGGGTTGGATGGAGAATCCACAGTTGATCTAGGAGGTGAAGCCAAAGGAAAGGAAACCAAACCTGACAAGGCTAATATGGTGCTATAAGGATTACTTTGCTCTTCAACCAGCGGGCTTTCATCAGGAAACTGGGGAATGAGGGGGAGAGGTGGAAAAGCATAAAGCAGACCAGAGGGCCAATCGTAGACTAGAGCATTCCTGGGTTACTGTCCCGGAGGGGGAATCAGGGCAAAATAGTTGCTACATTTGTAGTTGGTCGGGGACGCAAAGAGGTCGCAGCAAGGAAGACCCCAGCGGTTGAAGATCTTTGCCGCTATGAAGGGATTCAGGGACCACTCGTGAGGTTGTAGAATACACCTGCTGAGTCTGTCTGCTATCACGTTGGAACTCCAAGGAATGTGCACTGCTAGAAGAAAGCAGTTGGTAGCCATCACCCATTGCCATATCCTCGTGGCCTCTCGACAGAGTGGGTAAGATTTGGTTCCACCTTGTTTGTTGATGTACCAGACAACTGCCATGTTGTCTAAATGTATCGCAATAGTCCTAGACGGCAGCAGGGGATGGAATACTTGCAAAGCCAGAAGCACCGCCCTCAGCTCTAGAACATTTATATGCAGATGGGCCTCCATTTCGGACCAAGTACCTTGGACTGTCTGTCCCTGAAATAGCCCCCCCACCCCATCAGGGAGGCTTGCGTGGTCACTGTAGCCTTGTGCTGTTGAGGGAAGAAGGGGCGAGACCACTGTGACGGACTGTGCGCCATCCACCAATTTAGATCTTGCTTGCACCTGTGAGTTAACCAAATCTTGGCTGAAAGTGGGTACTGAAAAGGATACCATTCTGTGAGCAGTAGCCATTGTAGAAGCCTCATGAGAAACCTGGCCAGGGGGACAATCGCAATGGAGGCTGCCATGGAACCCAACAACTGGAGAACAGAATAAGCTGTGGATTTCTCCCTTGAAAGGATTGGAATCAGTTGCTGCTTTATCCTTATAATTCTGTGCTCTGGAATGGATGCTCTGAAATTCTTTGTATTTAAGATGACCCCTATGAACTGTGGACTGAGATGGGGTGAGACTGGATTTTTGCCAGTTTATGGTTATGCCTAGCCTTTCTGCAGTGAGAAGAGAGTATTGCCAGGGCCTCTTCCAATAGATGTCTGGTGGGGGCGGAGATGAGACAGTCGTCTTAGGTATGAAAACACCTGGAATCCTTGTAGTTGCAAGTGAGCTGTGATGACTGTCATGCACTTTGTGAACACTATCGGGGCTGTAGAAAGTCCGAAGGGCAGTACTCTGAACTGGTAAGGAATGGCTCCCATACGAAAGCGAAGGAATCTTCTTGATGGTCTGTCCACTTTTATGTGGTAGTACGCACCTTGAAGATCTGTCAAGCACATCCAATCGTCTTTTTCCAAAAGCGAAAGGATAGACTGTATTGTGACCATCCGGAATTTCTGCACTTTTACAAACTTGTTCAATACAATGAGATCTAAAATTGGTCTCCAGTCCCCAGTTTTCTTTGGCACCAAAAATAATCTCGTGTAGACTCTGGATCCTATCAGGTCTGGAGGGACTATGTGGATGACTTTCTTAGCAGCTTTGAAATCTCTAACACTGCTTCTTCCCTTTGACTGGATGGAATGTCGGGTAAGCTCGTTGAGGGAGCAGGACAAAGATCGAAGGGGATATGATAACCTCTGGTTATTATCCTTTGTACCCAAATATCGGTGGTAATGGTTAGCCAGGCAGAAAGGTACAAAGAGAAATGACCCCCAACCACTTCCAGAGGAAAGCAGTTGGGCCGCTCTTCAGGAGCGCTGGTAGGATTGGCCATGGAAAGAATCCATGGAACCCTAGTTACGCGAACCCCCCCTGTCCCAAAAGGGGAGTCTTTCCTGAGAGTTTCCACCTCTGCCTCTAAGAGAGAACTCTGCCTGTGTGTCACAGAAAGAACCTTGAGGCTTTTTGTGCCATAACTTCCCACTCTTCTGGTTTCTGGAGAAAGCCCGTTAAGGAGAAGAATAACGGACACCCACAGCAGAAAGGGTCTTACCGTCCTGTTCACATCTGGCCAGTGTGCTTTTAACCTTGGGTCCGAACGACTAGGCTTCGATGGGATCATTGAGAAAGGAAGCCTTGAAGGGTACCGCGAAATTACACAAGCGCATCCAGGCATGTCATCTCAAAACAATGCTTGAACCCGCCCACTCTAGTTGCTTCTTCTGATTCCACTTTCTCAGATATCAGGCGCATGGAGGAGTAAGATATCGATTCGATGGTAGCTAGCTGAAAGGCCACTTTGTCACGGACCTCATCAGGCACAGCTCCAGCTAAAGTTTCAGAGAGCTCAGAAATTAAGTTTCTTTGACGCCTGGTAAAATGTGCCATATAGTTCAGGAACCTGACTGCAAAGGTCACTGATGCTAAAGTACGCTTCCCTATTCTGTCAAGAGCCCGGGACTCTTTGTTGGGCGGGTGGACAGTCTGGCTTTCTTCTTCCACCAGGTCCTTTTTAAGTTGCGGCCACCACCACCAAAGCATCAACAAGAAGACCTTTGGACCAATGGGGATCACTAGCTGGGGGGGGGGGGGCAAAATTTTATCTGGCCTCCAGGGAATGGCCCAAATGGTGTCAGGAGCCTTACACGCACACTGCACGACGAGCCGGACAAGACAGTTGGCAAGGAGTAACCCAGGAGGTAGGGGGCCAGGCACAAAAGGCCTGCAGGAACACAGACTCTTCAGAGGTCGGGTTGGATGACTGCCAATCACCTCTCTGTTTAAGGATTTCAAGAATATCACCTAAGGGTACTTCAAAGGGTGATTGAGGAGACCCTTCCCCATCATCAAAGTTTGTGTCCTCAGTAAGGGACTCCTCTGTGGAGTACATGAGCTTCCTCTTGCATGAGCTCTTTTGATGATTATCCTCAGAGGGAGAAACTGGGGAAAACAGCTCAAAAGTGGACTCCTGTGGGAGTATGTCCTGAGACCCTTGCGCCCGGTGTCTGCTAGGAATGGCTTGTGTATACTGCAGTCCAGAGGAGGGCGATGAGTGAGATAGCACAAGATCACCAACAGACGCCAGAGCCTTCTCCATAAGCTGGAAGGCCGGACCACCTGAAGAGGGATGGGGACCCAGGGCAGGGGTCACCCCTCGCCTAAGTGGCTCAGCTTGTCGACTCTTAGTCCTGAATGGCTCTGAAACGCCAAAGTATGTACGCCACAGCTGACATCCTGGGCCATGACAAGACTCTCCTGCCACAAAGGCAACTGCGGCTCCTTAGTGAGGACCATAAAAGGAACCGTAGTGGGGGAAGACTGTGCTATATCAAGGGGCTTCAAAAGCAATGGAGGAGAATAAGTAGGAGTCTTTGGTAAAGGGTGATCACCTCCCAAGGAAGGATAGGTCCTGTGGGGGGGTGGGGTGGAATACCTCTGGCCAAAAGCACTTGACCCACAAGACGCAACACATCGTGTTCAGAGAGGCTTCTAGCGAATTTCACAGATATGGCTGAGGGAGAGTCAGGTCTATCCCAGGACGGAGCAAACTCTGTGCCCACTATGGATGCGTTCTGCACTGAGAACAACAGAGCTGTAATGGACTGAACTACTGGTGTCTGCACCGAGGAAGTCATCAGTGACGAAAGCGTGGTCTGCACAGACGATGAGGTCGGTACCAAAGCGGTTGGCGGTGCTAAGGCCTGAGCTGAAAACATTGGTGACAAAGGCTAAATGGTCAGTACCGAGAGGGTAGTTGGTGCCGTGTAAGTTGTCGGAGCAGAAAAGGAAATGGGCGTTGAAACATCCATCGACGTCATAACAGTCTGCATCGACTGGACAGTCGGTGCCGGTAAGGGAGTCTGAATCGAGGAGCTCCTTGGTACAGACGCGGTATGGGGCACACTAGTTGGTGCAGTGGACGTAGATGGCCTCGGTGCCAAGGGTTTAGACACCGAAAGTGCTGGAGCCGAAGTCGTCAAATCTGAACTGGAAAGCTTAGATTTCTTGGGTCTTGGTTCCTGAGAGTCCCCAGCTGGGGACGAAGGAAGAGGCTTGGCCTTTTTATGTTCATCACTCTTTCTTAGGGATCTTGAAGGGGTTGAAGCCTCCGACCCGGAAATAGCCTCTGAAAAAGATTTAAGTAGCCCCTTCAATATTAATTTATTTTTTTCTCTCAATTAAGTTCCTGTTAGAGAAATTCTTACAAAACTCGCAGGGCATGTCAACTGTTAAATGAGGCACACCCAAGCAATAGACACACAGGGAAGGTGCATCTGAAGTAGGTAATTTATGGCCACAATCTAAACATCTTTTAAAGCCTGGGCTACCTTTATCTATCATGTTAGTTAAGGAAAGAAAGAAAAACCAGAAAAATACCAGCAATTGTACAGAAATACCCGAAGGTAAGAAGGAAAAGTGGTTTATCAACGATGGTAAAAAAGGAGTTACCTCGCAGTAAAGAGGAGGAAAGGAGTTGAAAAGGAACCGAAAAAGGGTAGTCGCTAAATGCGATAAGGTAAGAGATAACTAATAACTTTTTTGTGAAAAAAAGCTGTCTTAGAACTTAGTATGAAGAAAAATACCGTACTTGGCTCAAGAGAAGTAGCTTGACACGACCGAATGGCAACGCGGCA
The DNA here is from genome assembly GCF_019279795.1 of Protopterus annectens. Classification (NCBI taxonomy): domain Eukaryota; kingdom Metazoa; phylum Chordata; order Ceratodontiformes; family Protopteridae; genus Protopterus; species Protopterus annectens. The sequence continues at coordinate 1,690,542,949 of NC_056739.1, forward strand.
AACAAAATCTGAGGTAACAGGGAGAGGGGAATTCTGGGTAAGAGTTTTAGCTCGAGAGTTTGTAGCTGACGCGAGCTTGGAAGATGGCCAGCTCAGTTCCGAGGTCAGAACAGATACCTACAGGTAAGGAATGAACAAGGACTAACAATATCAGATCTGTATTTTGCAAAATATTCTTTGAAATGACTTTACTTTGTGAAATAACTGCAGTGTAATCCTGCAAACACTTTGCACATTTGGATACTTTGAATAGCTTTAGTTAATATTAAAAAGTAGCACATAACGAAAAAAGACATTTTTCCTTTTTTGTACATTTTATGCAATTCAGATAGTTTCAAACATTTTCTTAATTTTGAATATTTTTATCAATATGTTGCAGTTTTGGACATTTCGTTTAATAAGAAATTCATTTTGAGGATTCTGTGGGCTTTGTTTTATATTTATAAAAAAAAACCATTTAAGCAAGTTTTAGTACCTGGAAATTGTTTCTGACCTGTTTGAGCAGGAGGGATGATCCACCCGCTCCTATATACTCCTCCAACTTTAACCGGTTGCCTCATAGCTGAAACTCTGGATCTCATTCTCGCACCATGTCACTCTTATGTACATTAAGATGATGTGATGCTTGGGTGTTTAAGTAGTTTGCTGTATACAACTACATCAGGATGGATGGCAGGAGCATTAAATTTAAACAAACCAAATGACTACATACTTGCAAATTCACAATCCGGCTGCTCACTCAAAATGGCACTCTTGCTTGCATGTGTTCAGTACTTATATCCATGTGCTGACTCACTAGAAAGCTTCTTAAAGGAATATCACACATACTGATCTATACGGGCCACCTGGGAAGGGGGAAGGGACCCCAAAGCAGTGCCAAAGCCCCTGGATGATATCAGCCCCGAAGCCCCCAAGGGAAGAGAGTGATCCAAAAAATCCAGATCTAAACCCACTTCCAGGGAACCAGCACTGACCTCGAAGACGAGTCCCACTCTGCTCGAGGGCTGTGGAACACACCAGGCCAGGAACCCTGATGGTATTGAAAAAGGGGGATAAGTTGCACACCACCATCTGCCTCTCCTTAAGAATCTCCAGGTCCTGACACTCTGATACCTATCGGAAGAGGAGACCTGTGGATGGGAAGGGTCCCCTAACCACAGGGTCTGGGGACTGCAGCTGGCCCAACTCTATTTGGGTTTTGAGGAAACGCATCATCCGATCCATATCCGAGGAAGAGAGACTTCTGGACGATCTGAAAGAAGCTAAAGAATGGTCAGATCTTGCTGGGGGTCTGTCCTCGGATTCTGAAGTTCTGTGGCTTCGAGAAGGAAATTGGCTCTGAAGTATCGGATCTGACTGGGTCCTGGAGGATCCAGAAGGGGAACCCTCTAACAGTTGGATCCGACGATACTGTCCGGTCTGACAATCTTATAGGGTCTGAAGACTTGGGAGCCGTACCAGACAGATCCGACAAACTGGTCGGATCTGAGGACAGCCAGCTTCTACTTTGATTTGATGAGGTCCTGGACCAGAGAGTCTGGTCTGAAGTTCTGAGAATGACAGATCTCATATCTGAAGCCGAAGAGACTGGACTTGGATCCAGGGATCTATAATCCAAGAGCCTTGGCTTTTTAGGAAGCGAGGAAGAGGACACCCAGGGGTAGAAGGAGGTCTCTCCTTCAGATCCTATAAAAGGCTTGGACTGGGAGTCAGAAGACAGAAAACCACCCTGCGCCAAGCCTCCTAGAAGCAGTTTGTTGTGGTGCTCTACAAGTGGTCTGGTGTCGAATGTGGTACAAATGTTGCATTCAACCTCCAAGTGCACCGACCCTAGACAGTACGACACACTTCTTGTGCAAGTCGGAGCATGGCATCTTCCGATCGCACAAGAAGCATCTCCTGCAGGCGTTTCAGTCATACTAAAAAACTGCAGCATACACACAGTCAAAACAAAACAATTATTTTTTTTTTTTTTTGTAAAAAAAAAAAAAAAAAAAGACTACTCTAAGAAAAAGGCACTAAAGCACCAAGCACTACAAGGGGGAACCTACCTAAACAAACTAGGTTCTGACAGAGAGGAGAGGAAGTACAATTAAACTAAAAGTAAGCAGTTAAAGACGCAATATCACCCTAAAAAGGGGGAGAGAGAAATGGCGAACAAATTACCACTTGTCTACATTCCCTAAAGCTTAGCATGGACCACGTCTGAAGCGATTCAGCGGTAGAGATCCGAGGTTTAAAAGGTAGCAAGGGATTGTGGGAAGTTGAGGAGCTTAAGCTCTGGATCTGTTTGAAAAGTGGCAAGGTCTGATCCTAGACACACCTGTGAGGAATAATGACACTGACAGCCTCAGATACAATTGTTTTCTTAGTGGCATAATGTGAAGGACACAAATGGTTTATTAACATTAATATTTACTTATGTACATATTTAACTGTAGGCATGGATTTGTAGGTTCTATTTTAAAGTTGCTCTATCAAATGCTTTTTAGTCAGATAATTAATTGATAAAAATTAATTAGTATTTAAACTCAATGACTCAGCCGTGGTTCACTTCTGATGAAGTCTAGTTTGCTGGCAGATGAAAATAGTTAACTTTTTTTTTTAACCACAGTTACTGTTAGCTACTAAATAAACATTTATGTCTTACCATAACTTTACATCTATGTTGTCTTCCTTCATTCATCCTCAATGGTGTCTCTGATCAGACCCCGGATCTGGCTCAGCCACTTCCCACAGACTTGCATCCAACTCTGAAGTTCCTCCCTCATACCCACAATACCCTCCATCCACCCAACTGTCTCAGATCTAGTTTGCCAAATCTAATCATGCCACACACAGACACAAACGACTAGCAGAAAAGGCTCAGATACAGGACTAACAGTCCTGAGCTCATAAAAGGTACATCAAAAAAGGGCAGTGGGGTGGGGAAGTGAAAATGAATGAAGGAAGACAACAGATGCAGAGTTATGGCAAGACAACTTTTAATTCTGATCTCGTCTTCCCCATTCATCCTCACTATAGGTTCAAAGTACCCAGATATGAGAACCATGGGAAGCCCTCATGGAAGGATGTGCCAGAGCACCATCGAGTCAAAGGAAACCCTGCTCCTGGAAATAACATCCAAATTGTAATGTGACACAAAGCTGTGGTTATTAGCCGACGTAGCTGCCACAAGTCAGCAATAGAGGGTTTTGGCATAAAATGCAGAGGACATAGCCATAGTTCTGGTAGAATGTGCTCTAGGGAGATTAGGTATCTGCAAGCCCCTAGAGGAATAAACAAAGGAAATGCAAGATCTGTTTTGCGAGGGTGAATTTAAATACTGCTTGACCAAGCCTGTTCGAAGAACAGGCTATAAAAAAGCTGATAAGACTTTCTGCATTGCTCGGTCCTATGTGAACAGAAACAGAACTGTCTACGAACACCTAAAAAAGATGAAGAACATATTCCCCTTTGTTTGAAAAATTGGGAAAGAACACTAGAAGTTGAATGGACTAATTGATATTACTTTCTGTGGCCACTTTAGGCATAAAGGATGAATTAGTGCGCAAGGACACACCATCTTTATGAAATAAAATGTAAGGAGGTTTAGAAGACAGAGCTTGAAGCTCAGAAAACCTATTGGCTGAAGTGACGGCTACCAAGAGAGCCATTTTCCAGGACAGAAACTTCATGTTGCAAGTAGCCTCAGGTTCAAAGGGCTCCCGTGTCAATGCCTGCAGCACCAGAGTAAAGTCCTAAGGAGGAGAAGGATCCTTAATGGGGGGCCTCAATAAGAAAATGTCATTCTTGAAGGACCTACATAATCTGAATGTGAACAAGGCACATGTTTAAACTAGCCATTTGAAAATTAGAAACGGCTGCTAACTGCAGCATGATAGTGGAAAAGCTAGCAATCTCATCAAAAAGGGTAGAAAGAAACTAACACTTCTGACACAGATGCTGAGAATGGATCAATGTTCCTGTAGGTAGCCCAAACAACAAATTTCTTCTATTTGCTGTAGTAGACCCTCTTAATGGAAGCCTTTTGAGATGCCAGAAGAATCTTTCAGACCGGGAACTGAAGCCTGGATTGTCTAATCAAGGTAAGAACTGGAGAAACAAAGAGGTCAATTTCAGGGTTCGAAGATTTGTGTGTTAGATCCCTGATGGGTGAGAGAGGAGGTCCTGGGCGAGTTCTAATATCCAAGGAGGATACTTCAGGTGAGACCACAAAAAAGGGAAACCACAATTGGCAAAGCCAGAAGGGGGCAATGAGGATGACTGAGCTCTTCAACCTGCTTGCCTTCTGAAGAAACTTGGGGATAAGCAGAAAAGGAGAGTAAGCATACAGCAGACCCGGGGGCCAATAGTGGCCTAGGGCATCCCTCGGGGACTCCCCTGGAGGTGGGATCAGAGCAAAAAACTTGCATTTGTTGCTGAGGGGAGAGGCAAAAGTGTTGCAGCAAGGTTGACCCCAACTGCTGAAGATCATGTTCAGTAGTGATTGGTTGAGAGGTCACTCAAGTGGAATCAGAAGTGATCTGCTGAGTCGGTCCACCAGATAATTGGTTTTCGTCGAATGTGTGTTGCAATTAGAAGGCGGTCTGAAGAGACTGCCCACTCCCACACCCTCATGGCCTCGCTGTATAGGGGATAAGAATGGGTTCCTCCTTGCCTGTTGATGTACCATAAAACAGACATGTATGCCAGAGTGTACTGCAATAGTCCCAAGAGAGAACATACTGAAAAGCTTGGAACATTAGGACAGCTCTCATCTCTAGGACTCTGCCAAGCAAGTTGGGCTCGGGCGTCAACCACGTGCCTTAGACGATCTTCATATTGTAATGCCCCACCCCCTCTACACCCAAACTGGGAAGCATCTGTGGTCATGGCGGCTACTGGAGGATCGCTGACAAAGGGTTTGCAGAGGAATGAATCCACCAACTGACATGACATTTGCAGAGAGGAGTCAATTTGGTACAAAAGGACAAGGGCGGAGACAGAATGGACCACTGACTGGCTAGTATCCACTGCAGAACACACATGAAGAACCTGTCCAGGGGAAACTAACAGGATGCCTACAGACATGGACCCCCAGGACATGCAAGATCAGCCAAGCAGAAGGGGTTTGAGTTGCTAATAATTGCTGGACTTTATTTCTCAGAATAGTTATATGGTGCAAAAGAAGAGAGGCTATCTGATGTCTGGTATTTAGCTGTGTACCTATGAACTCTAGGTTCTGAACTGGAGTAAGACTTGACTTCATGTTTATGGTGATGTCAAAGGATTGAGCTAATGTAAGTTAGTCGTCCCTGGTTTGAATCAGTCGATGCCTTCATGGGAGAAGTTAGGAGCCAATCATCTAAATATGGAAACACCTGGAATACCATGAACCTCAGGTGGGAGACTAACACCTGGGGGGGCATGTGGTGAGCCCAAAAGGCAGTACTCTGAACTGGTAATGACTGGCTCCCAGCCGGAAACGCAGAAATCTCCTATAGCAACTTTCTATTTTGATCTGATATTATGCATCCTTGAGATAAAGAGAGCACCATCCAGTTTGCCTTGTGCAACAATGGCAGAATGGACTGAATTGTAACCATTCAGAACCTCACTTCTTTCACATATTCATTTAACTTGCAGAGATCCAGAATGGGTCTCAAGTCTCCTGTCTTTTTCGGCACTAAAATGAAACAGGAGTGGGTTCTAAATCTTCTTTTCAGTTGGGATTTCCTGGATGACTTTTTTGCAGCAGTTGTTGAATTTCCTGTGTTGCCTGCTCAAACTGGCCGGGTGGCACATCGGAGAGTTTTCTTGAATTCAGAAGGGGGAGGAAAAGGGAATATAGTAGCCTCTGGATATAATGCTTGGCAACCAATGGTTCAGAGTTAAATGTGTACAGGCTTCCGAGCGCAAAGCTAACTGTTCCTCAACTGCCTCCAGACACAGCCAGGTAACGCCTCAGAACCACTGGTGGCAGGGCTCATCAGAAGGAGGTTCCCTGAAGCCCTGGTTCTGCAGACACCCTCTGCCTCTAGGGCAGCATCCATCACTAAACCAGCCTCCTCTGCCTCAAGAGAAGGGTTCTCCATGAAGGTCCAGGAGAGGCCCCAAGGACTTGCGGAACCACATTTTGTTGTCCCCACACTGGTTTCTGGAAGAGGACCTCTGGGGGATAGAAAAAGTACAGCTGTGTACACTTGTCATAAATGTAGATATTAGAGTGTATTCACTGTTGCAGTCATTACATTTGAGTAATCTGCTGGCAGGTTGCCCTCAGTCGGCCTGATTAACAAAGTCTTGGGTCCTGCATCGGTTGCTGTCCCTTTTTCCATGAGGTCTGGTCATCAGGGGTATAAAACATGAAGCCGACGCCATTACATCAGTTTTTCTTGCTCCAAATGTCAGGTGCCCCCTAAATGGGGAGCCAAATATTTAAGTAATTAAAAACACAAAAATATACCTCCAAACAAAAGCAAATACACCAAAAAGGCTTTTAAGCATAGTAAAGGAAAGTAGAGGCAAGTAAGAGAAAAACAGGGGGTTGGATGGAGGGTAACCAGGACTGCAACAGTGAAAACACTTGAACATCTACATTTATGGTAAGTGTACAACCCTGTACCATGTTCTTCGTGTTTCACTATTGCAGTCATCACATTTGGGTAGATTCCCAAAGCTATGGTTGGGGAGGATTAATTTATACAGCATTAGGACCAGCTATAAGGCCCTGCAGGACAGCAGTGGCAAAGTCAGCTCTGGATTTAGAGAAGAAAGGTAAATGGTAATGTTTTGTGAACGTATGAACTGAGTTCCAGGTAGCAGCTTCTAGAATGTCTCTGGTAGGAACACCTCTGAGAAAGGCTGTAGAAGTAGATGCAGCCCTGGTGGAAAAAGATCTGCTCCTCTGGGGATAGTTTTACCATGGTGCATATAGCAGAAACGAATACAATGGCTTATCCACTTGGAATTAGTCTGCTTTTAAATAGCCTTTCCCTCTGCCCCTGCAGCATATGCCACCAGTAGTTGTTCAGATTTTCTTAGAGATTTTGTTCTTTTCAAGTAAAATTTAAGTTGTCTGTGTACATCCAATGAATGCAGAATCCATTCCCCCTTGTTCAGTGGATTGGGAAAGAAAGTTGGCAAATGAATGGTCTGATTAAGAGCCACACTGGATACCGCACCTTAGGCATGAAGGATGGACTGGTCCTGAGAGACACCTTGTCCACATGAAAAATAATGAAAGGCTCCAATGCCTTAAGAGCCTGTAATTCGGAAATCTTTCTAGCTGAAGTGACTGCTAAAAGGAAAGCGGTTTTCCAGGAGAGAAATTTTAAGTCTGCAGTAGCAGCTGGCTCGAAAGGAGGGAGAGTGAGCTTTTCCAATACAAAATTGAGGTCCCAGGCAGAGGTTGGAGCTCTCCTGGGTGGTCTTAAGTTTTTGGCACCCCTGAGAAACTGCTTTAGCAGAGGATGAGAGAAGAGGGGAGGTTCCGTATTGTAATGAGCTGAAATGGCTGAAGCATGGATTTTTATGGTAGAAAAGAGCAGACCCTTGTGAAGCATCTCAGTTAAGTATTGTAAAATCTGAGGAATAGTGGGCACTGTTGTGCTTATCCCTTGTGACCGATTCCAGGCACAGAATCTTTTCCATTTGTCAGCATAAGATTTTCTAGTACTAGGCCTTCTTGCCTCTAAAATGACACCCATCACAGATTTGCTGAGGGATGCTAAGGGTGAATTTAGGTGATAAGCAACACTGCAAGATTCAAAGTTTGGAGCTCACTGTGCAGAATTTGGTTGTTCTGCTGAGACAGTAAGATGTCTGAGGCAGGTGCCACGGTGGAAGGTGTGACACATTGTGCAGGAGTGGGTACCAGTCTTGGTGAGGCCAGTCTGGAGCAATCAAAATCATTTTTGGTTTGTCCTGTTTGACTAAGTAGAATTTTAGAGAGCAGAAGCAGAGGGGGAAAGCATAGACTGATAGGTTTTTCCAGCTGAATGATAGAGCATCCACTTTCCAGGCTTTTTGTGATGAGTTCTTGTGCAGAATATGTCCAACTGATAGTTCTGGAGTGAGGCATAAAGTTCTATGTCTGGACTTCCCCATTTGCGTGTCAACATGTTGAAAATCTGTGGTTCCAGTTTCTATTCATGTGGGTCCATGAGATTTCTGCTTAGTTAGTCTGCCAGACTATTCAGCTTTCATGGCAGGAATTGATACTGTAGTTGAATTTGATAGGTCAAGGCCATGTTCCACAATGCCATGGCTAGTCTGCAAAGGAGGTAGGAGTGTGTACCCCCCTGCTTGTTTATGTACCACATAACTGTGGTGTTGTCTGTGCATCATTAATTGTCCTGGATAAAGGTAGTCCTTGAAGGCTGTCAGTGCATTCTCTACAGCTACCGTCACTTTTTGATTGATATGAAGGTGCATTTGATTTGGGCTCCATTTGCCCTGAATGCACTTGCCTGCCAGATGAGCCCCCCCAAGCATAGTCTGATGCGTCTGTAGTTAGGGTTTGGGTGGCAGGGGGTGGAGTGAATGGCAGTCCCTTGTTTTGGTGGCAGGCCTCTGCCCACCATAGGAACCCTAGTTGCAGGCAAGGTATGATAGGAGTCATTGTTTCTAGGCTATGACAATGTTGACTCCATAAACTTTTTAAGTACCACTGAAGTTTCCTCATATGCAGTCTTGCATATGGAATTAGAAGAATGCAGGAGGTCATGAACCCCAAAGGCTTGCAGAATTGGTCTTGCAGATAGCAGGGTTTTTGTGGCCACGTGTGAAATAAGTTACCAATTGAATTTGCATTTCTGACATAAGGTAAGCCATCTGGGCAGTTCTATTCAAGCTTGCACCCAGGAATGCAAATCTTTGACGGGGTACCAGTTGTGATTTATTTTCGTTTATGGTGTACCCTAGACAAGTTAGAACCCTTTTTACAAACGCCAGATGTTTTAGAAGAATGTCCCCGTTTTCTGCCAGAATTAGACAATCGTCATGGTATGGATAGGTTTGAATATTTCTTTGCCTGCAAAATGCAATTACTGGAGCCAGGCACTTTGTGAAGACCCTGGGCACAGTAGATAAGCCAAAGGGCAGTGCAGAGAAAGTACAGTTGTGTACACTTACCATAAATGCAGATGTTAAAGTGTATTCACTGCTGCAGTCATTATATTTGAGTAATCTGCTGGCAGGTTGCCCTCAGTCGGCCTGAACAACAAAGTCTTGGGTCCTGTGTCGGTTTGCTGTCTCCTCTTCCATGACGTCATGTCGTCGGGGGTATAAAACATGCGGCAACGCCATTTTATTTAGTTTTTCTTGCCCCAGATGTCAGGTGCCCCCCCAAATGGGGAGCAAAAAATATATAGATATAGATATAGATATAGATATAGATATAGATATATATATATATATATATATATATATATATATATATATATATATACACACACACACACACACACTGTTGTTGTCTTTCGGCTTTTTCCCAGTTAGGGGTCGCCACAGCAGAACTCCGGTCCGCTAATGATTGGCAGTAGAATTTCACGGTGCCAAGTTGCCAGCTCGACACCCAACCTTCAACGAAGGCACGCCCATTCACGCATGTCTTTCGGAACGCCACTTGACCTGCGGGGAGGACATGCAGACTCCAAACAGAAGGCACTCCCCGCACACTAGCTGAGAATCGAACAGGAGAACCTCAAACTGTAAATATATATAAATGCACTTTTAGAAACAAACTTTACCTTAAACTAAAAGCAAATACATCACAAAAGCTTATGAGTATAGTGAAGGAAAGAAAAGGTATAGAAAAGGGGATGGTGGGTGGGTAACCCGGACTGCAACAATGAATACACTCGAACATCTACATTTATGGTAAGTGTACACAACTATACTATGTTCTTCATGTTTCACTGTTGCAGTCATTACATTTGGGTAGAATCCCAAAGCTATGGATGGGAGGATGGATCTAAACAGCATTAGGAGCGGCTATAAGGCCCTGCAAGACTGCAGTGGCAAAGCCTGCCCTGAATTTAGGGAAGACCGGCAACTGATGATGCTTTGTGAAGGTATGAACATAGCTCCAAGTAGCAGCTTCTAGAATGTCTATGGTTGGTACCCCTCTGAGAAAAGCTGCTGAAGTAGAGGTGGCCCTGGTGGAATGTGATCTGATCCCCTTGGGCAGAGGTTTACCATGGTGCAAATAGCAGAAACGAATGCAGTGGCTTATCCATTTAGAAATAGTCTGCTTTGATATAGCCTTCCCCTCTGATCCTGCAGCAAATGCTACCAGTAGCTGCTCAGACTTTAAGGATTTGGTTCTGTTTAAGTAAAATCTTAGTTGTCTGTATACATCCAATGAATGCAGAATCCACTCCCCCTTGTTCTGTGGATTTGGTTAAAATGTTGGCAGGTGAATGGTCTGGTTAAGAGCCACACTGGATACCACCTTAGGCATAAAAGAAGGATTGGTCCCAAGGGCCACTCTGTCCAAGTAAAATATAATGAAAGGCTCCACTGCCATGAGAGCCTGTAGTTCTGAAACCCTTCTAGCTGAAGTGACTGCCAAGAGAAAAGTTGTTTTCCAAGACAGAAATTTTATATCTGCAGTTGCTGCTGGTTCAAGAGAGGCAAGGTGAGTTTTTCCAGCACAAAATTGAGGTCCCATGTGGGAGTTGGTGCTCTCCTGGGAGGCCTTAACTGTTTGGCCCCTCTAAGATACTGTTTAAGCAGTGGATGAGAAAAGAGGGAAGGCTCTTTGTTGCAATAAGCAGAGATGGCAGAGGCATGAATTTTTATTGAAGAAAAAGATAGCCCTTGTCAAGTATCTCAGTTAAGTATTGTAAAATCTGAGGAATATTGGACTTTGCTGTGTCTATTCCTTGTGCTTGGTTCCAAGCACAGAATCTCTTCCATTTATCAGCATAAGATTTTCTAGTACTAGGCCTTCTGGCTTCCAAAATGACATCCATCACAGATTTACTGAGAGGTGTGGTTTGAATAACCATGCTGCAAGATTCAGAGTTTGGAGCGGAGTGTGCAGAATTTGATAGTCCTGCTGAGACAGTAGATGAGGAATTTGAGGCAAGTACCATGGAGGAAAGTGCAACATATTCCTTAGAAGCAGGTACCAGTGCTGGCGAGGCCAGTCCGGAGCAATTAGGATCATTTTTGGTTTTTCCTGTCTGACTTTTAGTAAGATCTTGGAGAGTAGAAGCAGAGGGAGAAAAGCGTAGACTGAGGTTTTTTCCAGCTGAAGGATACAGCATCCACTTTCCATGCTTTTTTGTGATGAGTTCTTGTGCAGAATTTGTCCAACTGAAAATTTTGGGGAGAGGCAAAAAGATCTATGTCTGGGCTCCCCCATTTCTAAGTTAACATGCTGAAGATTTGTGGATCCAGTTTCCATTTGTGAGGGTCCATAAGATTTCTGCTTAGGTAGTCTGCCAGAGTATTTTGATTTCCTGGCAGGAAATGAGCTTGAAGATGCATTTGTTAAGTCAAGGCAGTGTTCCACAAGGCCATGGCTAGTCTGCTTGTTTATGTACCACATAACTGTGGTGTTGCCCGTATTTATCAGTAGTTGTTCTGGATGAAGTAAGTCCTTGAAGGTTGTCAGAGCATTCTAAACAGCTAGCATTTCTTTCTGGTTGACATGCAGATGCATTTGGTTTGGGCTCCATTTGCCCTGAATGCATCTCCCTGCCAGGTGGGCCCCCCAAGCATAGTCAGATGCATCTGTAGTTAGGGTTTGGGTGGCAGGGGGTAGAGTGAATGACAGTCCCTTGTTTTGGTGACATGTCTCTGCCCATCAAAGAAACTCATGTTGCAGGCGTGAATGAGAGGAATCATTGTTTCCAGGCAGTGACAATGCTGACTCCATAAACTTTTTAGGTATCATTGAAGTTTCCTCATATGCAGTCTTGCATATGGAATTAGTAGAATGCAGGATGCCATGAACCCCAAAGCCTGCATAATTTGTCTTGCAGATAACTGGGATTTTGCCATTTGTTTGAAATATGCTGTCAGTTGCCTTTGTTTGTCTGGCGTGAGGTAAGCCATCTGGGCAGTTGTTTTCAAGCTTACACCCAGGAATGTAATTATTTGAGAGGGCACAAGTTGTGATTTATTTTCATTTATGGTGTACCCTAGGCATGCTAGAAACCTTTTTACAAATGCCAGATGTTGAAGAAGAGTGTCCTTGCCCTCTGCTTGAATGAGACAATCGTCCAGATAAGGATAAATTTGAATGTTTCTTTGTCTGCAGAATGCAATTACTGGTGCCAGGCACTTTGTAAAGACCCTGGGCGCAGTAGATAAGCCAAAGGGCAGTGCAGAGAATTGGTAATGCAAAAAACCTGCTTTGAAGAGGAGGTATCTTCTGCATGATTCCCTTATTGGGATATGCAGGTACGGTATGCCTCAAGTCTAGAGTTACTAACCAAGCATTCTTGCTTGGCATAGGCAGAAGCTGTTGTAAAGTCAGCCTTCTGAATTTTGGAACGTCCAGGAATGTGTTCGGAATTGCTAAGTCCAGTATTGGACGCCATGAATTGTCTTTTCTGGGTACCAGGAAAAGTCTTGAATAAAAACATTGTCCTTTTTCCTTTTCTGGTACCGGTTGAATAGCCCCCCATATCCATGAGGGACATGACTTGTTTCTGGGTCTCTGCCCACTGGTTGTGGCAGATCCGGCCATCCGTTTGGAATTGTCACAGTATGGAAATGAAATCTCTACCCCTGGGATACTATGTTCAACCCCGACTTGTCCTGGGTAATTAACTGCCAATTTTGAGCATGAAGTGCTAGTTGTCCACCAAAGGGGGCTGCCAAAAGATAAGTGCTTGGAGATGGTAGAGGAAAGTCACTGGGACTGCTTACTGTAGGGTTGTTCTTTGTTTCCTCCAGATTTGGAGGTGGAGGCACCCCATTGCTTTGGCCTGTAAAAACCCTGTGATTGATATCTGGAGCCTTATGAGCACCTGGGTTTGCCCTGAGTGGCTCTGTTGGACACAAGGACGGACCAATTTTTAGTAGGCCAGTGCCTACTGAACCTGGGTGGCTGCACTTGTAAGAAATCTTTTACAGTTTGCATAGATTTAAGCTTTGTCTTCCATTTTCTTTAAAACCTCTTCTGCCTTATTACCAAACAGAGTATTGTGCTGCAAAGGGGCATCCAACAATTTAGCTTTAACATGATCAGACAGATTTTGCTCCTTGAGCCAGGCATAACTTCTAATCACAGATCCAGTAACGGCGGCCCTACAAGAGGCCTCCAAGGAATCAAAACCACATTGCAAAGTATGCTTTCCAACCTGTTCTGCTGAATGCAATAAATCCTGTAACTCTATTTTCCACACAATCAGAAATCAACAATTTTCTGTTTCGGTAAGCCCATAAAGTACAGTTTTGTACCTACCATAAATGTAGATGTCCGAACTGGATAGCATCTGCAGTCATAACAAATGGGTTGTCCTGTCATCAGGCAGCCCTTCGGTCGGCCGGATTCCAAAGTCTGGGTCCGGCTTCGGCTGATGTCGCACTTCACCCGACGTCATCTCTGCTGGTTCGGTATAAAGGCATCAGCCGACGCCATTTTCCTCAGTGTTTCTTGCCCCAGATGCCAGTTGCCCTCTTGGAAGGCTAAATTTTGGATAAATGCCAATGTTCCCAAAAAGATAGAAGGCAAACACAAAAAATAAGCATGTATGTACATATATACAAACAAATACACCATAAGAGACTCCCCAGCTAGCTATTAGGAGGGTAAATACCCTAGGAGTACCACAGAGGGGAAGGAGGGAGGGTAATCCTGACTGCAGATGCTATCCAGTTTGGACATCTACATTTATGGTAGGTACAAAACTGCACTATGTCCTTCATGGATGCATCTGCAGTCATAACAAATGGGTAGAATACCATAGCCAACTAGGGGAGGAGGAAGAAAAAATTATGGTGTGGTTAGGATCCCTTGCAGTACAGCAGTGGCAAACCCTGCTCGGGATCTAGAATACAGAGGTAAATTATAATGCTTGGCAAATGTATGCACGGAGGTCCAAGTAGCCGCCTCAATAATGTCCTTGGTTGCCACTCCTCGTAAGAAAGCTGTGGTAGTGGCTGTAGCCCTTGTAGAATGAGGCCTTATGTTCTGTGGAATTGGTTTTCCATGGTAGGAGTAACAGAATCTTATGCAATTTCCTATCCATTTGGAGATTGTCTGTTTGGAAATTGCTTTTCCTTCCCTTCCTGTTGCATAGGCTACAAAAAGCTGGTCAGTTTTTCTGTTACTTTTGGTTCTGTCCAGGTAGTAGCGTAGCTGTCTATGTACATCCAAGGTATGCAGCATTCTTTCCCCTCTGTTTTGTGGATTGGGGAAGAAGGTAGGTAGGTGGATTGCCTGGTTTAAAGACACTCTGGATACCACCTTAGGCATAAATGTAGGATTAGTTCTCATGGACACCCTATCTTGATGGAAGATTAGGAAGGGTTGTACTGCCATTAAGGCCTATAGTTCAGAAACCCTCCTTGCTGAGGTAATTGCCAGTAGGAAAGCAGTTTTCCATGACAGGTGCTGTAGATCTGCTGTTGCTGCTGGTTCAAATGGTGGGAGTGTCAACTTTTCTAGCACAAAGTTCAAGTCCCATGCTGGTAATGGTGGTTTCCTAGGAGGTTTTACATTCTTGATCCCTCTGAGGAACTGCCTGAGTAGAGGATGTGAAAAGACAGGTGGATCAAAGCTGTATTCTGCTGAAATAGCTGATGCATGTATCTTGATGGAGGAATAGGACAGGCCTGTATGTAGAAGCTCTGCCAAATACTCCAGAATGTTAGCAATATCTATATTCGACACATCATTTCCTCTTTCAGCACTCCAAATGACAAACCTTTTCCATTTTCCTGCGTAGTTCCTTCTTGTTGAAGGTCTGCGGGCTTCAAGGATAATGTCTTTAACCCTTTGGGAAAGATCTGGATTAGTTGCTGCTATGTGATGTTCCAGGCAGTCAGTTGCAAAGTTTTTAGGTTTGGATGCATGATGCTGTAGTTGTTCTGAGTTAACATCAAAGGCATCAGGGTATTGACCACATTTTCCCGAGACATGCTCCTCAGCAATGGGTACCAGTGTTGTCTTGGCCAGTTCGAGCTATCAGGATTATCCTTGGACGTTCCTCTTTGATTTTCAGTAATACCTTGTGTATCAAGGGAAGAGGTGGAAATGCATATGCTGTCAGACCTTTCCAGCTGAAGGAGAGCGAATCCACCTTCCATGCAAGTGGGTGGAATGTCCTTGTGCAGAATTTTTTGAGCTCGTGATTGAGAGGGAGCGAATAGATCTATTTGTGGCATTCCCCATTTCTTTGTGATGGTCTTGAAGATGTCCGGTGTAGCATCCATTCGTGAGCATCCGAGGTGGTTCTGCTTAACATGTCTGCTAGGGTGTTCTCTTTTCCCGGTATAAATATTGCCTGTAACTGGATGTTGTAGCTGAGTGCCAGATTCCAAAGGTCCAAGGTCATTCTGCATAGGGGGTATGAATGAGTGCCTCCCTGTTTGTTGATGTACCACATGACTGTGGTGTTGTCTGTCCTTATCATCAAATGGCCTTCTTTGAGGAATGGTCTGAATTTTTGGATTGCCAGTTTTACTGCCAGCATTTCTTTTTGGTTTATGTGCAGGTGCAGCTGGTCCTGAGTCCACAATCCTTGTACGCATTTGTCCAGCATGTGTGCCCCCCATCCTAGGTCTGAGGCGTCTGTTGTGATGGTTTGGCTTGTTCGAAAGTTGTGGAAGGGTAGGCCTGGGTTTGACTGGCATGCTTGAGCCCACCATAGGAACTCCTATTTTACGCATGGGATTAGTGGTATTTCTGCTTCTAGGCTGTGCCTGTGTTGAGACCATAAATTCTTTAGGTACCACTGTAGTTTTCTCATATGCAGTCTGGCATGTGGGACCAAGATTATGCATGATGCCATGAAGCCCAAGGCCTGCAGAACTTTTCTTGCTGTTAGTTTGTTCTGTTTTGTTAATGTCAAGAAGTAAAGAGGGAGTTCTTTTTGTTTTTCTGCAGTTAGGAATGCCATTTGTTTTACTGTGTCCAATTCACCAAGAATGTTCTTGTTTGGGATGGTATCAGCCTTGACTTTTGTAAATTGACTGTGTATCCCAGGGCTTGTAGCAAGTAAATGACCCTTTGTAAATCTGTTGTCAGCTTGCTTTTGTTGTCCGCTTGTAGCAGGCAGTCGTCCAGGTATGGATAAATTTGGATTCCCTATAGTCTGCAGTGAGCGATTACTGATGCCAGGCATTTTGTGAATACACTAGGCAGTAGATAAGCCAAAGGGCAATGCTGAGAATTGATAATGCTCTGATCCTGCAAGAAATCTGAGGTATCTTCTGCAATTTGGTCGAATGGGGACGTGCAGGTATGCCTCCTTGAGATCTAGAGTTACCAGCCAACACTCCTTGCCCAGCATGGGAAGAAGTTGCTGTAGGGTCAGCATTTTGAATTTTGGGACAATGATATATGTGATTAAGATGGACAGGTCGAGAATAGGTCTCCAACTTTTTTCTTTTCTTGGTACTAGGAAGAGTCTGGAGAAGAATCCTTTGCCCTGTTCTGTTATTGGTACTCTTTCCACAGCTCTCATCTTTGTTAATTCCGTTATCTGCTGTAGAGCTTCTATTTTTTGATTTGGAGGCAGGTTTGGCATTCCTCTTTTTACTGGTAAGGTGTGGAAGTGGAACCGGTAGCCTTGGTCTATGGTTTGCAAAATCCACTTGTCTTTTGTGATATAGTGCCAATTTTTCGAAAATAAGGCTAACTTTCCGCCTAATGGTGCTGCTATTTGCTCCCTGGTAGGCGGAGTTAGAGCCAAGTCACTGTGATTGTCCTGTTGCAGTGGTAGTGGTTGTGTCTGTGCCTCTGTTATTACCTTGCCACTGTCGTCCTCTGTAGGCACCTCCTCTGGATTGATTTCTACCCCTTTGGGATCTTGTGGAGTCAGGAAAGGACCAATTTTTGGCAGGCCAGTTCCTGCTAAACCTTGGGGGCTGAACCTGTAAGAAATCTTTAACTGTTTGTACAGATTTTGCCTTTTCTTCCATTTTCTTCATTACCTGCTGGGCAGGTGTACCAAATAAACTGGCCTTATCCATAGGAGCATCTAATAGCTTAGCTTTAACATGATCCGGTAAGACCTGCTCTTTCAACCATGCATGTCTTCTTATCACTGTGCCAGTCATGGCTGATCTAAATGAAGCCTCCAGTGCATCATAGCCACATTTTAAGGAATGGTTACTAACCTGTTGGATGTTATTCACCATTTCTAATACATATTTCTTATCTATAGATTCATCAGAGGATACTTTTTTAGTTAACTGATCAAGCATAAACTCTTGGTATTGGATCATGTGAAACTGACAGTTTAAAGCTCTAGCTGAGAGAGTAGCAGAGGTGTAAACTTTTTCCCCCATCTGTCTAAGGACCTGGATTCCCTTTCTGAAGGAATAGGGTTTTTTGCTGTGGTCGAGGCTACTGCCTTAGGCCCCTGGGAAATAGTTTCGGGGTCTGCCAGTGGGGCCTTGTATAGGTGGTGATGAGTGTCTGGTACCCTGTAAAATCTATCAGGTTTGGCAGGGGCTGGAGGTAAAGAATCAGGAGCAGTGCAGACATCATTAAATGCATCATCCACAACAGGCAAAACAGGAGGTATAGCTAAGGGCCTATGTTGTGGTAAGTGCAGAAAAGTCCTAAGCCTTTTTCTTGAATCTGAGAAATCTTGTCCCTGCCATTGAAATTGTTCTCTCATGGCATGTAAGGTTTCCACAAATGAAAATTCCTCTGGTGGAGAGGCCGCTGGAATGGATTCTTCAGCATCGGAGTCTTCATAAGTAGAAAAAGGATCCTCTGGCTGTTCCGTAATGTCGGAGTCATCCGCAGAATCATCAGAGGACACTGGCTCGGGGGGCTCTGTCCTAGGTCTCTTTTCTGGGGGCTGAGAGGCCCTGTCTGGGTGAGATTGGGATCCCCTAATTAAGGATATTAAATCTTCTGCCAGAGTAAGCATTTGTGAACTAGAAGTGGGCCTGTGTGCGGGAGGTTTAACAGGCACTGACTTAGCAGATTTGGCTGCTTTAGCCCTGGCAAAGGCCTTGATAGACATGGCTGCAGGGGGTCTAGCAGCACCACGTGCTGGGGTAGAGACATCCAAAGGGATGGTGTCTAATAACTCACTAGAAACCACAGTTGTAGGCAAAATTTCTGAGGCCGATTCAGGTAAGGTAGCAGGAGCCTCAGTAGTAGCCATGGATTCGGCTGAAGATTGACCAGTTTTCTCGGTTTCGGCCGAAACAGAGACACTCGCGGCTTGCTTAACCGTGGTTTCGGCCGAAACCGCGGACCGTGAGTGTCGGTCTTCTTCCTTGCATTTTTTAACAATTTGGGTAGTCGGAGGATCCGACGGCATAATGTACGCAAAGTCTGAGCCGAAAAACTGTTCAGCAAACTCCGACCGACGCCTTAGCGTTAGTCGGTTGAAGGAAGCGCAGGCCGAACAGGCTGCTACGTCGTGGTCTGGGCCTAAGCAAGGCAGACAGTAAGAGTGGAAATCTTTATGAGGTATTTGTTTCCCACAAGTTAAACAGTTATTGACTTTCTGACATCGGCTGAGGCAAGAAAGAGTCCCCAACGGGGTACTTAGCTTTTTAGAAGTCTTCGAAGTAGTATTCGGTAGTAGTAATCTCTGGATCTGACCGACCGGCACTTGCGAACAGCTTCTGCTTCGGGCACCACGCGGCAAGAAAGACTGAGGAAAATGGCGTCGGCTGATGCTTTTATACCCGAAGACCAGCAGAGATGACGTCGGGTGAAGTGCGACATCAGCCGAAGCCGGACCCAGACTTTGGAATCCGGCCAACCGAAGGGCTGCCTGACGACAGGACAACCCATTTGTTATGACTGCAGATGCATCCATGAAGGACATCATGCTGTTGATATTTAAGCATATGAAACTAGCAGTTTAAAGCACCGATTGCCAAGGTTGCAGACATATAAACCTTCTTGCCCCATTTATCCAGCGCCCTGGAACCTCTATCAGAAGGGGTAGGATTTTTGGCTATAGAAGCCTTAACACCCTTGGGACCCTGAGAAATAGTCTCAGGATCAGCAGCAGGATTTTTGAAAAGAAATTTGTGGGAATCAGGAACCCTGTAATATTTGTCTGGCTTACTAGGAGCCGGAGGTAGGAAATCCAGAGCCATGCTTGATTCCGAGAACACATCAGCAATGTCTAATACAGGAGGTACTGCCAAAGGCCTATGCTGAGGCAGGAGGAGGAAATCCCTAAGCCTCTTTTTTCATTCACAGAACTCCTGACTCTTCCAATGGAAATGTTCCCTTAAAGTATGCAAAGTCTCTCCAAAAGAATAATCCTCAGGAAGAGATGCAGATGGGACGGATTCCTCTACATCAGAATCCTCATAGGGTGGAATAGAAAATTTCTGATCAGAAGAGGAATCAAAAGAGATAGAAACTTGATCTGAAGATTGATAATCAGTGCCTTGCCTAGGCTTCTTAGTGTGTGTGTGTGTGTGTGTGTGTGGGGGGGGCCTGATCAAGGTGATGATCATTTGTTTTTTTGGGCATAGGAGCCTGAGCACGTGGTTCATGTGTCTGTTTTTTAGACACAGAAGTTGTTTTTGACCTTGTTTTTGTCGCTGGCATCGGTTTAATATAAAAATGTTGAGGCCTGAAAACACTCTCAGAAGCCGGTGCCTGCTCACCAGCTCCAGACCCATCCAAGGGAGAAACATCTGTGGGATCAATACTCCAAGAATCTCGTGGCATACCGTACTCCGAATGTGTCTCAGTTGGAGGCCTGCGACTCAAAAGGAGCGGGTATCAGGTGCTGCAAAAGCGCCTGAGTACCGGCGACTGGCTTAGGAGAAGCTTCGTCATTGGTTTTGGACCTCGGTCTGTCTTTTTCCTTGCGTTTTTTGTGAACTCTGGTAGTCTGATTGCTAACCGACATTCCAGGATAGTTAAATCTTGAACCAAAATATTTAGAAGCAAAAATATACAGACGCTTAATAGTGCATTGGTTAAATCTAGCACAAAACTGACAGCAAGGCACGTTGTAATCCGGGCCTAGGCAAGGAATACAGTATAAATGAAAATCCTTATGAGGTATTTGCTTCCCACAAGTAATGCAACTAACTTTCACTGACATCGTTAAGGAGCAAGAAAAAGTTTCCCCAACTGGGTTACTTAGCTTTAGTTTGAAGACTTTGGTTCTGAAACTCGAATACGAAAATTTCAGGAGTCGGCCGACCAGCACTTGCGAACTGCTTCTGCTTCTGGCACCGCACGGCAAGAAAGACTTAATAAAATGGCGTGGGCTACAGGTTTTATACCCCTGATGACCTGACGTCAAGGAAGAGGAGACAGCAACCGACGCAGGACCCAAGGCTTTGTTATTCAGGCTGACTGAGGGCAACCTGCCAGCAGATTACCCAAATGTAATGACTGCAACAGTGAAACATGAAGAACATCTGGTAACGCAAGTAGCCTGCTTTGAAGCGGAGGTATCTTCTGCAAGATTCCCTGACTGGGATATGCAGGTAAGCCTCTTAAGTCTAGAGTTACCAACCAGGCATCTTTGCCCAGCATAGGAAGTAACTGTTGAAGAGTCAGCATCTTGAATTTTGGAATGTCCAGAATGTGTTTAGAGTAGATAAGTCCAGAATCGGACGCCATGATTTGTCTTTTCTGGGTACCAGGAAAAATCTTGAATAGAAACCCTGTCCCTTTTCCTCTTCTGGTACTGTTTGAACAGCCCCCATGTTCATGAGGGAGTACTTGTTTCTGGTCCTCTGCCCACTGATTTGGGGGCAGGTCTGGCCATTCGTTTCGGATTGGCAACATGTGGAAATGAAAACTGTATCCCTGGGATACTATATTTAAAACCCATTTGTCCTGGGTTAGAAGTTGCCAGTTTCTTGCATGAAGTGCCAGTTTTCCCCCCAAAGGGGCGGCTAAAAGGTAAGTGCTTGGTAAGTGTAAAGGGAAGTCATTGAGACTGCTTACCATAGGGGAGGTGCCTTGTTTCCAGATTTGGAGGAGAAGGCACCCCATTGTTTTGTTCTAAAAGTCCCTTGTGACTGAAACCTGTATCCTTTGGAAAGTCTGGGTTTGACCAGAGTGGCTCTCGAAGGAACTGGAAAGGACCAGTTCTTAGTAGGCCAGTGCCTACTAAATCTTGGAGGTTGCACTTGAAAGAAATCTTTCACAGTTTGCATAGATTTATCTTTATCTTCCATCTTTTTTAAAATGTCTTCAGCCTTATTACCAAAGAAACGGGTCTTGTTGTAAAGGAGCATCCAACAATTTTGCTTTAACAAACAGGCAGAGTTTGCTCTTTGAGCCAAGCATGCCTTCTTAGCACAGATCCACTTACAGCAGCCCTGCAAGAGGCCTCTAAAGAATAAAAACCACATTGCAAAGTATGTTTTCTAACTTGTTCAGCAGAATGCATTAAATCCTGTAAGTATTTTCCACACAGTCAGGAATCGATATCAATTTCTGTTTAAGCAGTCCAATAACAGGTTGCTGATATTTTAACATATGAAATTGGCAGTTTAAAGCTCTGATGGCCAAGGTTGCTGAAGTGTAAACCTTTTTACCTTATCTATCCAGCGTCCTGGTGTCTCTAACAGAAGGGGTAGGATTTCTAGCAGTAGAAGCCTTAATGCCCTTGGGCCCCTGTGAAATAGTCTCTGGATCTGCAACAGGATTTCGAAAATAAACTTGTGGGACTCCGAGACCCTGTAGTATCTGTCAGGTTTACTGGGAGCAGGAGGCAGGGAATGAGGGGCCAAACTGGATTCTGAGAAAGCATCAACAATGTCTACTACTGGAGGAATAGCCAAAGGCCTATGCTGAGGTAGGAGAAGGAAATCCCTAAGCCCCTTTTTTGAATCAGAAAATTCCTGGCTTTCCCAGTGAAAATGCTCCCTTAGAGTATGTAAGGTTTCCCCAAAAGAAAAATCCTTAGGAGGGGAAGCAGAGGAAAGAGAATCCTCTGCATCAGAATCCTTCTAAGTAGGTAAGGACAAATCCAGGTCATCAGAAGAGTCAGAAAAAAACAGAATCCTGATCAGAAGATTCATAGTCAAGCTCAGCCCTATGCCTCTTAGAAGAGGGGGGGGGGGGGGTTGGCTACCCCTGATTAGAGTTATTAGATCTTCAGCCATTTTTATCATTTGTTTTTTTAGGCATAGAGGCCTGAGCATCTGTTTTTTAGACATGGACTGAGATTTGGGCCTTAGTAATGGAGGCGTTGATTTAATATGCAAGTCCGTAGGCCTGAATACACCCTCAGAAGCCAGTGCCTCCACAGCGGCTCCAGACCCATCCAAGGTAGAGACATCCGCGGGTTCCATAGTTGAAATATCTTGCGGCATACCGGACTCCAAATGGGTCTCAGTAGACGCCTGCGAATCAGAAGTAGCGGGTATCAGGGGCTGTGAAAGCGCCTCACTGAGTACCGGTAAACTGCCAACTGGCTTAGGAAAAGCGTCGTCAGCAGTTTTGGACCTCAGCAGCCTATCTCTGTCTTTACCTTTGTGTTTTTTCGGAATCCCAGTAGTCGGATGGCTAACAGATGGCATTTCTGGATAATTAAACTGAGAACCAAAATATTTAGAGGCAAAAATATAACGTCGACAGATAGTGCGCCGATTAAATAAAGCACAAAACCGACAGCAAGGAACATCGTGGTCAGGGCAAAGGCAAGGAATACATTACGAATTAAAATCTTTAGGAGATAGTTGCTTTCCACAAGTAATGCAATTATTAACTTTTATTGACATCGGTAAGGAGCAAGAAAAAGTTTCTCCAATGGGGTACTTAGCTTTTAGTTGAAGACTTAGGTTCTGAAACTCAAAAACAAAAATTTCAGGTGTCGGCCAACCGGCACTTGTAAACTGCTTCTGCTTCGGACACCGCACGGCAAGAAAGACTGATGTAATGGCATCAGCTGTATGTTTTATACCCCTGACAACCTGATGTCATGGAAGAAGGGACGGCAACGGACGCAGGACCCAAGACTTTGTTAATCAGGCTGAGGGCAACCTGCAAGCAGATTACCCAAATGTAATGACTGCAACAGTGAAACACGAAGAACATCATTAAACATTAAAAAGAAGGTACAGTTTTGTATCTACCATAGATGTTAGAGTGTAAACACTGCTGCAGTCATTACACTTGGGTTATCCTGCAGTCAGGCGGTTCCCCAGTCGGCCTGAGTTCCAAAGTCTTGGTCCGGCGGCAGTTGCTGTCACCTCCTCCCTGACGTCAGTGCGACAGGGGTATATAAGATGCAGCTGACGCCATTTTCTTCAGTTTTTCTTGCCCCAAATGTCAGGTGCCCCCAAATAGGTAGGCAATTCAAATTGCTAGTAAAGTATACAAAAGAAACGCAAACAATTTTCAGTCACCAGGAAATACCCTTGGTAGGTCCGCCTCTGAGGTAGGCAGTTGAAGTCGCTGTTGCCCTGGTGGAGTGAGATCTAATGCTGCTAGGTACAGGTTTCCCATGGTGTGTATAGCAGAAGCGTATACAATGTCCTATCCATTTTGAAATAGTTTGTTTTGAAATGGCTTTTCCCTGTGCTCCTGCAGCATATGCTACCAATAATTGCTCAGATTTTCTGAAAGCTTTGGTCTTGTCCAAGTAGAAACGTAACTGTCTGTGAATGTCCAAAGAATGTAGTAGTCTCTCCCCTTTGTTCTGTGGTTTTGGAAAAAAAGTTGGCAAGTGAATAGTTTGGTTTAGAGCCACACTTGATACCACCACCTTTGACATAAACACAGGGTTAGTTCTTAAAGACACCCTGTCCTGGTGGAAAATGAGGAAAGGTTCCACTGCCATTAGTGCCTGTAATTCTGAAACACTTCGTGCTGATGTTATTGCCAGTAGCAGAGCAGTTTTCCAAGAGATATATTTTAATTCTGCTGTGTTAGCTGGCTCAAAAGGAAGTAAAGCTAATTTTTCCAAAACAAAGTTGAGGTCCCAAGTTGGAGTAGGTGCTCTACGGGGCGGTCTTATGCTTTTAGCCCCTCTGAGGTACTGTTTGAGCAAAGGATTAGAGAAAATTGGTGGATCCGTGTTGTAATGAGCAAAAATGGCAGAGGTGTGGATCTTGATGGGTGAGAAGGAGAGGCCCTTGTCCAGCATCTCAGTTAAATAAATATTGAAGTATCTGAGGAATGTTTGGGACAAGAGGGTCAAGGCTGTGCGTCTGGTTCCAGGCACAGAATCTCTTCCATTTATCCGAATAGGCTTTCATGGTACTAGGCCTTCTGGCCTCCAGAATGACATCCTTAACAGTTTTGGAGAGAGGCATTGCTTGCTTGACTAAGGAATTTTCCATGCAGCTAGGTTTAAGATCTTTAGCTGGCTGTGAAGTATCTGATTGTTGTGCTGTGTCAGCAAATGTGGGATTTGAGGCAAAATCCAGGGTGCTTCTTGTGCTAAGTTCTTTAAGATTGGGTACCAGTGCTGGCGTGGCCAGTCTGGTGCAATCAGGATCTTTGGCTCTTCTTGCCTGACTTTTATGAGTACCTTTGGAAGGAGAGGTAAAGGTGGGAAAACGTATACTTGCAGGTTTTTCCAGCTGAATGAGAGGGCATCCACTTTCCATGCTTGCGGATGGTAACTCCTTGTGCAGAATTTCTGTAGCTGGTAGTTCGTTGGGGATGCAAACAAATCTATGTCCGGGCTCCACCATTTTTGTGTTATCATTCTGAATATTTGTGGATTCAATTCCCATTCGTGGGGATCCATGATGTTTCTGCTTAGGTAGTCTGCCAGTGTGTTTTTCTTTCCTGGCAGGAATTGTGCTTGCAGATGAACTTGGTAGTATAGAGCTGTGCTCCACAAGGTCATGGCTTGTCTGCAGAGGGCGTAGGAGTGTGCGCCCCCTTGCTTATGTACCACATAACTGTGGAGTTGTCCGTCTTTAGTAGTAGTTGTCCTGGATGCAGCAGGTCCTTGAAAGCTATAAGGGCATTTTCTACTGCTAGCATCTCTTTTTGATTGATGTGAAGATGCCTTTGCTCTGCAGGCCACTCGCCCTGAATACATTTTCCTGCCATGTGTGCTCCCCAGACGTAATCAGCTGCATCTGTTGTCAGTGTTTGCCTGGCTGAGTAAAAGGCTGTCCCTTGAGGTGACAAGCTTGAGCCCACCATCGAAACTCCTGTTGAAGGCAAGGAATTAGTGGTATAACTGTTTCCGAACTTTGACAGTGTTGAGACTATACACTCTTTAGGTACCATTGTAGTTTCCTCATATGCAGTCTGGCATATGGAATTATTAGTATGCAAGATGACATGTAGCCCAAGGCCTGCAGAATTTTTCTTGCATGGAGATGGGTCTTTGTTGCCATCAACTGAAAGTATTGAATCAGTTGTCCTTGCTTGTCTGGCGTGAGATAAGCCATCTGGGCCGTGGTTTTCAAGCTGGCACCCAGGAATATCTCTTGTGAGGGCACTAGTTTTCATTTATTTTCATTTACTGTGTACCCCAGGCAACTTAACTTTTTTACGAACGCCAGATGCTTTAGAAGAATGTCCTTGCTCTCTGCTTGTATGACAGTCGTCCAGGTACAGATAAATTTGAATTTCTTTTTGTCTGCAAAATGTAATTACTGGTGCCAGGCACTTTGTGAAGACCCTGGGCGCAGTAGATAAGCCAATGGGCAGTGCAGAGAATTGATAGTGCATTGAACCAGCTATGAATCTGAGGTATCTTCTGCAATTTTGTCTGATAGGGAGATGCAGGTATGCCTCCTTGAGGTCCAAAGTCACGAGCCAAGCTTTCTTGCCCAGCATGGGAAGAAGCTGCTGTAGTCAACATTTTGAATTTCGGAACATCCAGTTAAGTGTTTAGAGAAGAAAGATCCAGAATGAGTCTCCAGGCTTTGTTCTTTCTGGGAACCAGAAAGAGCCTCGGGTAAAATCCTTGTCCTTGCTCCTGTGGTGGTACCTTTTGAATAGCTCTTATGTCCACGAGTGCTGTAATTTGTTGTTGAGCCTCTGCCCATTGATTTGGTGGCAGATTTGGCATTCCTTTTAACCTTGGCAAAGTGTGAAAGTGGAACCTGTAACCTTGAGATACAATGTTGAGAACCCATTTGTCTTTGGTGATGCAATGCCAATTGTGATAGAAAAGTGCCAGTTTTCATCCTAAGGAGGCTGCCAAGAGAGCTGTTTGGCAGCTGTAGTGGGAAGTCATTGAGGCTGCCTTTTTATATGGTTGGGGCCTGTCTTCCCCTTCTTTCTGGCCTGGTGTACCCCATTGTCAAGGCCTGTAAGGACCTTGTGTTTGACCTCTACCTCTTGGACGTCTGTGTCTGCCCCTTTGAGGTCTGTCTGTGACTGGAAAGGACCAATTCTTTGTTGGCCAATTTCTGCTAAAACGAGGAGGCTGAACCTGTAAGAAATCCTTCACCGTTTGCATAGATTTTGCCTTATCCTCCATCTTCTTGAATACCTCCTCTACCTTAACTCCAAACAACACATCACGCTGCAAAGGTGCATCCAATAATTTTGCCTTAACATGATCTGGTAACGGATGTCCTTTTAACCAAGCATGTCTTCTAATGACAGAGCCTCTAACTGCTGCTCTACAGGAGGCCTCTAAGGAATCAAAACCACATTGCAAAGTATGTTTTCCCACTCGTTCAGCTGCATGCAATAAATCCTGCATTTCTTTAAAATTAGGAGGATCTGAATCTGGAAGCATCTTTTGTTTCAACGGAGACATCAAAAATTGCTGATATTTTAGCATGTGAAACTGGCAATTTAGGGCTCTCATTGCTAAAGTTGCTGACATATATACTTTCTTTCCCCATCTGTCTAATGCTCTGGAATCTCTGTCAGAGGGAACTGGGTTTTTTGCTAATGAGGCCTTAATCCCTTTGGGTCCCTGAGAAATAGTTTCAGGGTCAGCAACAGGGCTTTTATACAGAAATTTGAGAAAATCAGGGACTCTGTAGTATCCATCAGGTTTAACTGGGGCTGGAGGTAAGGAGTCAGGATTTAAAATGGATTCAGTATACACATCGTCCACGATATCTAACACTGGTGGAATAGCAAGAGGTCTGTGTTGAGGTAATAAAAGGAAGTCTCCGAGCCTGTTCTTAGATTGAGTAATCTTGGCCTTCCCAATGGAAATGCTCCCTCATGGTATGTAAGGTCTCCCCAAAGGAGTAGTCCTCAGGCAGAGAGGCTGATGGAATTGATTCCTCAGCATCAGAATCCTCATAAGGGGGTAATTAATATCCTAGGTCTGAGGATGAATCTGAAGAAATGGACAC
Organism: Protopterus annectens; assembly: GCF_019279795.1. Classification (NCBI taxonomy): domain Eukaryota; kingdom Metazoa; phylum Chordata; order Ceratodontiformes; family Protopteridae; genus Protopterus; species Protopterus annectens. The sequence continues at coordinate 1,690,570,315 of NC_056739.1, forward strand.
CTGGTCGAAGATTCATAGTCTGCATCCTGTCTAGGCCTTTTATCAGGTGGGGGATGGGACCCCCTGATCAGGGTGATTAGTTCTTCGGCCATTTTGAGCATTTGTTTCTTAGGCATGGAGGCCTGTCCTGAAGAATGCTGTATCGGTTTGTTTTTAGGGGGGCTTAGACTTAGCAGAGGGTTTAATGGTTAACTGGGTAGGTCTGAAAACACCCTCTGAAGCTGTGGATTGCTCAGCTTCTTCGGTTCTCTCTGAAGTGTTAGTTTCGGTAGGCTGAAAACCTTGTGTGTTCGAAGGCCCAGCCAGCTCCACGTGGGAGTCTGAGGCAGTCTGTGGTTCTGTGGAAGCAGTAGTCAGGGGCTGCGAAGGCGCCTCGCTGAAAACCGGAGAACCGGCGACTGGCCTAGAAGAGGCCTAGTCAGTTTTGGGCCTCGGATGCCTGCCCTCGTCTTTGCGCTTTTTATGTATTCCGGTCGTCGGATGTTCCGACGGCATGGTGTAACTGAATTTACTGCCAAAATAATGTCGGGCAAAATCAAACAGATGTTTAATAGTGCGCTTGTTAAACCTAGCACAAAACCGACAACCAGTGATGTCATGGTCTGGGCCTAGGCATAGGATACAATAGGAATGGAAATCCTTATGAGATATTTGCTTCCCACAAGAAATACAGTTATTAACTTTTACTGATATCGGTCCGAGGCAAGAAAAGGTTTCCCCAACGGGGTACTTAGCTTTGTAGAACACTTCGGTTCTGGATTCGGAATGAAAATCTAAGGAATCTGCCGACCGGCACTTGCGAACTGCTTTTGCTTCGGGCACCGCGCGGCAAGAAAGACTGAAGAAAATGGTGTCGGCTGCATCTTATATACCCGTCGCACTGACGTCAGGGAGGAGGCGACAGCAACAGACGCCAAACCAAGACACTGGAACTCAGGCCACCTGGGGAACCGCCTGACGGCAGGATAACCCAAGTGTAATGGCTGCAGCAGTGTAACACGATGAACATCTAAAACTTACCAGGTCGTATGGGTCTGGTAGTGAATACCCCAAAAGGCCAAGGTAGCAGCAGTGCAGACTTTCTTGCTCAGGCTTTCCATGGTCCTGCTATCCTTGACAAAAGGAAGTAACTTGTTTGAAGTCACCAGTTTGAAAAGTTTGCCAGAAAAGAGATGCACAACAGAGGGGCCAAAAGAATAACATTTGTTAAGAAATTTACAATCGGGCACCTTATAAAACCTATCAGGTTTTTAGGGGAAAAGGGCTGAGAATCAAGAGAATGAGAAGTTGCTGAAAGTGTCCAACAAAGTAACAAGGACAACAGAAGGCTTAGAAGACTCCATCTGGAGGAGTTCATAATACCTTTTCTGAACAACAGAAACCTGGGTACAGTTACATTTAAAAAATTCCACCATACAAGATATAGCATTCCCAAAGGAAAGTTCTTCAAAGGGAGAATCTGGACTAATAGGAGTTGTCGTTCTCAGAATCATATTCTAATGAAGGCATCAGAGGAATAAGCCAAAGATTCTTCCCCCAGAATCCAGAACCTCGTCAGAATAGTCTTGCTCCTTGGGCCTCTGAAGAGGAGTTGGGGGGAGGGGGGGGCAGGAACAGAAACTCTGGGGAGACTTCAAAGCCATGACTGCATTAAACAACTCTTGTGTAAAATCTTGACATTCACACTAAGGATCCCTAGGAGCAGGGGAAATAGGTTTTGTTTTCTGCTTTTTACAAAAGAAAGCCTAAAGATCTTAGGAGGTTCAGAGCCTTGCCAACACTCAAACATAGGGGAATCTCCTCCCTAACAAGAATCTGAGGAACACCCCTCAGTCCCTTAGATATGATCACATGTGGTTCCCCCTTAACATCCATAACAGAAGTCTGCATAGCTTCAGACGATGGTGCAGGAAGCTGGATCCATGCTGGCCTTCAAAGTAATTGTGGCACAGAAATCCGACAGAACCACCAGACAATCCTCTGGGCTTTCATTATCCTTGAAAGAGATGTCCAGAGAAGGAGGTACAGCAGCCGAAATGACCTAACGTTTTTGGTCTTCATCTTGGCAGATGGCTGACCCTTGGGCCACAATGATTCTGCCATTGCACCCTGTGCTAACTTAAAAGACATAGGTTCTCTAGACAGATAGAAAAGGAGGACAGACTACTACAAAGAGTAGTATGGACAAATGCTTGACAAACCAGGCATGACTTCAGGTCACAAGAAACACCCAAGCAAAACAAACACTGCTCGTGACAGTCCTTAAAAGGACATCTGTCTCCCACACTGACATTTTCACTTTCTGGATGACATGTAAAAATAAAAGCAAAGAAAACAAGGATACGAAGAAAAACAAAGCAGCAGATGAAGGAGATTTCAGACAGATGAGAGAAAATGGCATTTGGACCACCAGCAAAAAAGTTGAGTAAGTGTGTATGTAGATCATCTTTATGCCCTACACTGAGTGGGGAGCGTACATGTGATGTACAACATCCTTAAAATTCCTAAGGCTTTAGTATGGTGCCCGGACATTGAACTGTCGTTGGCAGGGGATCCCTTGAGTAAGAATTACTGCAACAGTTGTATGGAAGGAAATCTTTCCCCGATACAGCCACTCTAAGATGCATTTGCAGCACCATAACTGCACTTTATAGAATATCTGGCACCTTGGGGGGGTTTGAGCAAAGTTAAGGTTAATGGCTTGTTTGCAGAATCAAGCATATCATGGAGTATTTCTCCCAGATTAGAAAGAGAAAACAGATACAAGGGTTTTACAGTAACTGGTGAATAATACTTTAATAGTAAAGGTCAAGGTGGCAGAGGAATAAACTTTCATACCACACCTTTCCATGGCCCTGCTTTGCTCATCCAGAAACAAGACATAAGAGGATGGCAAAAGTTATGTGGGCTTATCCATAGAGAAAATGCAGAAAGTTCAGAAAAAGAGTTTTTAAGAGGCATTTTTGTTCAAAAGGGAGTTTATAAAACCTATCTGGTTTCTAAGGAATGGGGGTGGAAATTAAGGATTCAGGAAAGCATAACAATAAGTATCTAGAAGAGCTTCCGGAACAAGGGGAACAGCAGAGAGCTGACTGATATCAATCTGTTGCAAGGCATAGTATCTCTGCCGGCTGTAGATATTTTGATAACCTGCCATTTAAAATGCTGCATCATTTTAATAATGGTATCTCTGAAAGACAGTTTTTCCCAAGAGGAATTGAGGATAGCGAATCATCTTTCTCGAAAGCTACAGCCACAGGGAAGTGGATTTGAAAAGAATAAACTGGGCTAGAGAATCTTCATCAAAAATGCGGTGGTGGTGCTGCAGTAACGTTGTCGCTTCACAGTTAGACGTTGCCCGTTCAATTCTCAGTTAGAGCGTCTTCTGTGTAGCGACATGCGTGAATGGGCGTTCCTTTCGTTGAAGGTTGTGTGTTAGGCCCGGCAAGCCAGTACGTAAAACTCTACTGCCAATCATTAGCGGACCGGAGTTCCGCTGTGGCGACCCCTAACCGGGAAAAGCCGAAAGACACAGAGAATCTTCACCAAAAAATAAATACTTGTGTTAAAATTTTCACAAGATGGCAAACAACAATTCTTCAAGTCGATAACTGTGCTGTCACTTTTTTCACTCATACTGCATTTAGCCCAAATATTTTCACACAAGTGTTATTTGACCACTTGTGTTTTAGATCAGAATGCTGTGTGTCACACATGTATTCACTCAGTTTACCTACACATCCATGTGTGCTTGTAAATATGTAAACAGATATCCAAATACATACATACATTCATTTTTACCTCTCGTGAGAGAGGAAATGAGATGCCAACACGCACGAATACAAATTCATATTTACGCACGAACACATACCACACACACGACAGACACAAATGCACTTATAATTGCAAACTGCTTATGAAAGAAACATCCATGTCATTAACATCCTTAAATAGTTATTGCACATATATGCGTAGAAAAAAAGGAGACAGCCAAAGCATATGCCAAAAAAGACCTTTAACAGACCCCAATATACTTACAGCAACAGGAAACAGGAGGGAGGAAGTACAGCTGTGTAAGTAAACTTACCATAACATTAGATGACTGAATGATCACTGCTGCAGTAGACTTAACTATATGGGTTACATCTTGCCAGGGATGTAACAGCTGGCTATCATCCAAAGTTGCAAGGTACCTTCCACATTGCCTAAACTGTGAGGCAGCTCGCTCTGACCGGATTAAAAGATAAGGTTGGGTGTCAGGCGCTTCAAAGCTTTTTTTGCCAACAAAGGGACTGAGACCTGAAAGGATAAAGCTAGGAACAAAAAATAATTGTCCACACCTTGGCATAAAAAGCACACAAAAAAGGGGAGGGGGGTAAAAGAAGGAAGCAGCTACTGCACTATAAATCATTCTAACATCTACTATTATGAGAGGTTTACCTACGCAGCTGTACTATGTGTATTATACCAACTACTGCTGCAGTAGCCTTAGCTGTATGGGTAGATTACACTAGCCAACTACATTTGGGAGGAGAAAGGGAGAGTCCCAACAGACCATTGAGAATGTTCATAGCAAAGCCTGATCTGGACCTAGAAAAGGAATCAAGCTTACAGTGCTATGTAAACATAGGTACAAAGGACCAATGAAGCAGCTTCTAGAATACTTCTAGACTCTTAAATCTTTCCAAAAAGCCACAGAAGAAGCCAAGGCCCCAAAAGAGTGGGCCTTAACCCTGCCTAGAACAGTTTTGTTACTGTGATTATACCAAAAGGTAATAAGCTTAGACAACCATTTGGAAATAGTCTGTTTTGAAACAGGTTGACCCTTTTTCTTACCTTCACAAGAAATGAACTAATACAAAGATCTGAAAGATTTAGTTCTGTCAAGATAATACCAGAGCTGTCTGTGGTCATCCAACATATGGATTATCTTTTCTCCCCCATTTTCAGGTTCAGGAAAGAAAATGGGGAGATGGACAGTCTCGCTTAAAGCAAACTCAAGCAACACTTTAGGCATAAAAGCAGTATTAGTTCTGAAAGAAACTATGGTAAATGAGATATGGCGGAGTCAACATAAGAGCCTGCAAAACCTATACACTTCTTGCAGAGGTCAAAACAACCAGTAAAACTGCTTTCCATGTTAAGAACCTCAAATCAGCCAGGTTAGCTGATTTAACACACAAGATCCATAAAGAAGAGGTCTTCTATGCAAAACCCCTTTCAAAAACATTTCGACACAAGTCTGCACTGAAAGAGAAAGATCCATAGGCAGACATCCTGAAATAGATATAAATTAACCATGACATAGGAACAAGGCAGGCCATAGGATAGTAACTCGCACAAATATTGTAAAGCCAGAGATTACCCTGAATGGGTGCCGGTTATGTTGGTAGCACCAACTATAAAACCTTTTCCATTTGCTAATATATGATATTGTAGTAGTAGGCTTTCTTGCCTCCATTAGTAACTGCTGCACATCCTCAGTAAACAGGTGCCTAAAGGAATCAAGAACCTATCATCCAGGCAGTCAGCTAAAGTTGACTGACGTCAGGGTATACATTAAACAAACCTGTTCATGTGTGAATACATGCAGTCGGTGAGGAAACTTGTAGTAATTGCCCTTAGCCATTTCCAAAAGAAGGGGAAACCATGTTGTCTGGGTCAGAAAGGAGTCACCACAATGATCTTGGAATATTCGTTCCGATTCTTCAGAAGTATCCTGGATGTTAGTAGAAAGGTTGGAAAAGCATACAGGAACACTGCTGTCCAAAGAAAGAAAAAGCATCTTTCTTCCAGGCCTTCTTGCATGGAATCCTGAAAGAGAATCTTGCCAGTTGATTGCATAAAGAGGAGGGAAAAAGGTCTTCTTGAACGCCTACAGATGGATCAAACCTTTTAAGAACCCCCCCCATCTAGTTTCCATTCTTGTGGGTCTTGTTCTTGTCCTGCTCACCGTCTGTCACACAGTCTTGCTCTGCTGGAATACAGAAAAGCCTGTAGAGCGAGACTGTTTTGTGAAGCTATATCCCAAGTTAACATGGCCAGTGTACAAGGGGGGTACTATTTGGTTTCCCCTTGCTTACTAATGTGCTACATGACTATGGTGCTGTCAGTAACCAGTGGAAGAGTTCTCGGGGACCAAAGATGTTCAGTGAGTTAAGTGCCTTAAGGCAAGCATCGCCTTGATATTTGTCCTTGCATCTGTCCTTAGCATCGCATACCATCTGCACTTTTATTCGTCCTGAAACTATTCCCCAAGCAAAGTCAAAGGCGTCTGTGGTGAACGACTACTTTGGAGTAGGTAGTGAGAAGGGGAGACCTGTCTTTAGGGACATCTGTTGCCTCCAACAAATGGACTCCTCTTCTGACAAACCACAGCACTGGGATTTGAAAAGATAAAGGGAGTTGATGCTGGGACCAAAGAGATTTCAGATACCACTGTCTCTTTCTCATGCAGAGTCTTCCCAAGAATATACTGAGAATCATACATGCCCCGAGAACCAAAATCCTGATAGTCCAAGTGAAAAACCTTAGAAAACTATCCAGATTTAGCTCCATCTTTTCCTGGAGGAAGGGGGGAGAGGTAGCTCTGAACTGAGGTGATACGGTGACATCCCAGGAACACAGTCGTGAGTGACAGACAAGAAAGCCTTTTGAATGTTCTCTTGAAATTTCAGCTTTCAGATCTCTCTCTAACCTAAGAGCAAATATCTAACACTTTGAAAAAGACTCAAAGATAAGCAACTCATCTAAATATGGAAAAATGTGGAGAATTTGTAGCCTGCAATGAGCTATAAATGGAGTTAGATACTTTTGAAAAATCTTGGTGTAGTGGATAATCCAAAGGGTAAAAAGTACAGTTTTGTACCTACCATAAATGTAGATGTCCGATAGGTATGCATCTGCAGTCCTAACATATGGGTTGTCCTGCCTCAGGCAGCCCTTCGGTCGGCCGGATTCCAAAGTCTGGGTCTGGCCTCGGCTGATGTCGCACTTCACCTGACGTCATAGCTGCTGTGGTATAAAGGCATCAGCCGACGCCATTTTCCTCAGTGTTTCTTGCCCCAGATGCCAGGTGCCCTCTACGAAGGCTAAATTTGGATAAATGCAAATAATTCCAAACAGTAGAGAGCAAAAATTATATATATATATATATATATATATACACACATATATACAAAAACAAATACACCATAATAATTTCCCCCAGCTAGCTAAAAGAGGGGTAGGTACCCTTAGGAATACCACAGAGGAGAAGGAGGGTGGGTAATCCTGACTGCAGATGCATACCTATCGGACATCTACATTTATGGTAGGTACAAAACTGTACTATGTCCTTCAAGGATGCATCTGCAGTCCTAACATATGGGTAGAATACCATAGCCAAACTGGGGGAGGAGGCACTAAGATAAAGATGGTGTAGTCAAGATCCCTTGCCACACAGCGGTTGCAAAACCTGCTCGGGATCTGGAGTATAAAGGAAGGGTTATAATGCTTAGCAAATGTATGCACGGAGCTCCAAGTAGCAGCTTCTAAAATGTCTTTGGTAGCCACTCCTCGTAGGAAAGCTGTAGTGGTGGCTGTAGCTCTTGTGGAATGAGGTCTGATATTTTCAGGAGTTGTCTTTCCATGAAAAGAGTAGCAAAATCGGATGCAATTTCCTATCCATTTTGAGATTGTTTTGAAATTGCTTTTCCTTGCATTCCTGTTGCATATGCTACTAGAAGTTGGTCAGTTTTTCTGTTTGTCTTAGTTCTGTCCAGATAGTAGCGTAATTGCCTGTGCACATCCAAGGTATGTAGCAGTCTTTCCCCCCCTGTTCTGTGGGTTGGGGAAGAATGTAGGTAAATGAATCGCTTGGTTCAATGATACTCTGGAGACCACTTTTGGCATAAAGGTAGGGTTGGTTCTCAGAGACACTCTCTCCTGATGGAAGATAAGGAAGGGCCGTACTGCCATTAATGCCTGTAATTCAGATACCCTTCTTGCTGAAGTGATTGCTAGCAGGAAAGCAGTTTTCCAAGACAAGAACTGTAAATCTGCTGTTGCTGCTGGTTCAAAAGGGGGAAGTGTTAACTTTTCCAGCACAAAGTTGAGATCCCATGTAGGTAAAGGTGGTTTCCTTGGAGGCTTTACGTTTTTGATTCCTCTCAAGAACTGTCTAAGTAGAGGATGAGAGAAGACAGGAGGATCCATGTTGTATTCTGCTGAGATTGCTGATGCATGAATCTTAATGGAGGAGTAGGACAGGCCATTGTGGAACAGTTCTGCTAAGTATTCCAGGATGTGTGCTATGTTTGCCAATGAGACATTTTCTCCCTTTGCTGCACTCTAAATGAGGTATCTTTTCCATTTGGCTGAATAAGTTTTCCTTGTGGAGGGTCTGCGAGCCTCCAGGATAATGTCCTTAACCCTCTGAGATAAATCTGGGTTATTTTGTTTTATGCAATATTCCAAGCAGCTAGCTGCAGTGTTCTCAAGTTTGGATGTAGGATCTTGTAGTTCTGTGTTAGAAGTAAGGGACATAGAGGTAGAGGCCATGCGTGTGTCCGAGACATGCTTCTCAGTAGCGGGTACCAATGTTGCCTCGGCCAGTCTGGAGCTATCAGAATTACCCTTGGCTGATCCTCTTTGATCTTCAGTAGTACTTTGTACATCAAAGGAAGAGGTGGAAATGCATATGCTGTCAGGTTTTTCCAGCTGAAGGAAAGGGAGTCCACCCTCCAAGCAAGTGGGTGGTATGCTCTTGTGCAGAATTTCTTCAATTGGTGGTTGTGTGGGGAGGCGAACAGGTCCATCTCTGGTAGTCCCCATTTCTTTGTTATGGTTTTGAAGATATCTGGATGCAGCATCCATTCGTGAGCATCCATGGTAGTTCTGCTTAAGGTGTCTGCTAGTGAATTTTCTTTTCCTGGTACAAATCTGGCCTGAAGTTGAATGTTGAGATTCAGGGCCACATTCCACAGGTCCATTGCCATCCGGTCTAGAGGATATGAGTGTGTACCTCCCTGTTTGTTGATGTACCATATGACTGTGGTATTGTCTGTCCTTATCAGCAGGTGACCTTGTTGAAGGAATGGTCGGAATGCCTGGATTGCATGTTTCACTGCCAGCATCTCCTTTAGATTTATGTGTAGATTCAGCTGGTCTTGGGTCCATAGGCCTTGTATGCACTTGTCCACCATGTGTGCCCCCCAGCCTAGGTCTGAGGCGTCCGTGGTGATGGTCTGGATTGGATGAGGTTTGTGGAAAGGCAGTCCTCTGTTCATCTGACAGGCCTGAGCCCACCACTGGAATTCTTGCTTCAGGCATGGAATTGGAATCTGGGCTTCTAGACTGTGCTTGTGTTGAGAACATACATTCCTTAGGTACCATTGCAACTTTCTCATATGCAGCCTGGCATGCGGAATCAATATTATGCAGGATGCCATGTAACCCAGGGCTTGCAGGACTTTCCTTGCAGTAAGCTGAGTTTGTGTTGTTAATGTCATGAAATATACTGGTAGTTGCTTTTGTTTTTCTTCTGTGAGAAAAGCCATCTGAGTTGATGTATCCAGTTCTGCACCCAAGAATGTTATCCTTTGGGATGGTCCTAGTCTTGATTTTTGCATGTTGACTGTGTATCCCAAGGCTTGCAACAGTTGTATGACCTTTTCCAAATCTTTTGTTAATTTTGCCTTGTTGTCCGCTTGTATTAGGCAGTCGTCCAGGTATGGGTAAATTTGAATTGCCTGAAGCCTGCAATGAGCAATTACTGATGCCAGGCATTTCGTGGATACTCTGGGCAGTAGATAAGCCAAAGGGCAATGCTGAGAATTGATAATGCTCTGATCCTGCAAGAAATCTGAGGTGTCTTCTGCAATCTGGTCGTATAGGGACGTGCAGGTATGCCTCCTTGAGATCTAGAGTCACCAGCCAAGACTCCTTGCCCAGCATGGGAAGAAGTTGCTGGAGGGTCAGCATTTTGAATTTTGGAACAATGAGGTATGTGTTCAGAGCGGACAAGTTGAGAATAGGTCTCCATTGATTTTCTTTTCTTGGTACAAGGAAAAGCCTGGAGTAAAATCCTTGGCCTTGTTCCATAGGCGGTACCTTTTCTATAGCTCTCATCCTTAGTAAGTTGTTGATTTGTCTTAGAGCGTCTGTTTTTTGGCTTGGTGGTAGGTTTGGCATTCCTCTCTTTTTTGGTAGAGTGTGGAAGTGAAACCTGTAGCCTTTGTCTATTGTTTGTAAAGTCCATTTGTTTCCTGTAATGTAATGCCAGTTGTGGGAAAATAAAGCTAGTTTTCCGCCCAAGGGTGCTTCCAGTTGTTCCCTGGTAGGCGGAATCAGAGCCAAGTCATTGCGTCTGTCCAGTGGAAGTGGTTGTAGTTGAATCTGTGGCAGTACTTCTCTGGTTGGTAGGTTGCCACTGACGTCCCCTGTAGGCACCCCTGGATTGACCTCTGCCTCTTGGGCGTCTATTTCTGCTGTCTCTGTGTTCTGGAGTTGTCTGGAAAGGACCAATTCTTCGAAGGCCAATTTCTGCTAAACCTCGGAGGTTGGACCTGTAAGAAATCCTTGACTGTTTGGACAGATTTTGCTTTTTCCTTCACCTTCTTTAGAACCTCCTGTGCAGGGGAGCCAAACAAACTTTGTTTCTCCATAGGAGCATCTAGGAGTTTTGACTTAACATGGTCTGGTAAGGATTGTTCTTTTAACCAGGCATGCCTTCGAATCACTGTTCCAGTCATAGTTGATCTAAAGGAAGCCTCCAGTGCATCATAGCCACATTTTAAGAAATGGTTACTGACCTGCTGAGAGTTATGTACCAAATCCTGAAGGGACTTGCGGTCTATAGGTTCAGGAGAGGACAGTTTTTTTATTTAGCTGGTCTAACAAAAATTCCTGGTACTGAATCATGTGAAATTGACAGTTTAAGGCCCTGGCCAAAAGAGTAGCAGAAGTATAAACCTTTTTACTCCATCTCTCTAATGCTCTAGATTCCCTTTCAGAGGGGAGAGGATTTTTGGCAGAGGCAACTGCCACAGCTTTAGGGCCCTGTGAAATGGTTTCAGGATCTGCCACAGGAGCCTCATACAAATGGTAGTGTGTGTCCGGGACCCTGTAATATCTGTCAGACTTGGCAGGGGCCGGAGGAAGAGAATCAGGGGCAGTACAGGCATCATTGTATGCATCATCAACGACTGTTAATACTGGAGGAATGGCTAAAGGCCTATGCTGTGGTAAGTGTAAGAAAGTCCTTAGCCTTTTCCTTGAATCTGAAAAATCCTGGCCCTGCCATTGAAAGTGTTCCCTCATAGCATGTAAGGTTTCCCCAAAAGAAAATTCTTCAGGAGGCGGCGCAGAAGGAATGGAGTCTTCTGCATCAGAATCCTCATAAGGAGAATATGGGCCTTCCTGAGGGTCTGAGATATCTGAGTCATCCGAGGAATAGTCTGTGGAAACAGGTTCCGGGGGTTCGGTCCTAGGCCTCTTCTCTGGAGGGGGTTGAGAGGCCCTGTCTGGGTGAGGTTGGGATCCCCTGATCAGAGAAATGAGATCCTCAGCCAGGCTGAGCATTTGAGAACTAGAGGTAGGCCTGTGTGAGGGAATTTTAGCAGGTAAGGCCTTAGAAGATTTAGCTGCTTTAGCCCTGGCAAAAGCATTGATAGACATAGATGCAGGGGGTCTAGCAGCCCCACGAGCAGGGGTAGATATGTCTAAAGGAATAGTATCTGACAAATCCTGGGTGCTTGCTTCTGTAGACGCAATTTCTGTAGCCGATTCAACCATGCTTTGTGAAGCCTCGGCTACCGGAGGTCTGTTTTCGGCCGAAGGAAGAACCGAGGACTCTGTTTCAGCCTAAACAGAGACACTCGCGGTTGGCCTAACTGTGGTTTCAGCCAAAACCGCGGACCGCGAGTGTTGGTCCTTTTCCTTGCGCTTTTTAGCTAATTGCGCTGTCGGAGTCTCCAACGGCATTTTGTAAGCAAAAGCGGGACCAAAAAACTCCTCTGTAAACTCCGACCGACGTCTAAGCATCCGTCGGTTGAAAGAAGCACAGGCTAAACAAGCTGATACGTCGTCCGGGCCTAAACAAGGACGGCAGTAAGAGTGGAAATCCTTATGAGGTATTTGTTTCCCACAAGTTAAACAATTATTTACTTTGTCTGACATCGGCTGAGGCAAGAAAGAGTCCCCAATGGGGTACTTAGCTTTTTAGAAGTCTTCTGTAGTAGAACTCTCTGGATCTGACCAACCGGCACTTGCGAACAGCTTCTGCTTCGGGCACCGCGCGGCAAGAAAGACTGAGGAAAATGGCGTTGGCTGATGCCTTTATACCACAGCAGCTATGACATCAGGTGAAGTGCGACATCAGCCGAGGCCAGACCCAGACTTTGGAATCCGGCCGACCGAAGGGCTGCCTGAGGCAGGACAACCCATATGTTAGGACTGCAGATGCATCCTTGAAGGACATCAGAGAAGTGATAATGTGATCCAGACACACACAACCTTAAGAAACATCTGAAGTCTGTCTGCATGCAATACGCATCTTTTATGTCTAGTGTTACCAAGAAACCTAAAAAAAAAAAAAAAAAAAGGAAGTAACAGGTTGTGACGTAAAGTACAGTTGTGTACCTACCATAAATGTAGGTGTTAGAGTGTATTCACTGCTGCAATCATTACACTTGGGTTTATCCTGCTGGCAGGCTACCCGAAGTCAGCCTGAATTCCAAAGTCTAGGTCCAGCGTCGGTTCGCATCGCCTCCTCCCTGACGTCAGAGCGCCAGGGGTATAAAAAGATGCAGCCAACGCCATTTTCTTCAGTTTTTCTTGCCCCAGATGTCAGGAGCCCCAAAAAGGGTAGGCTAAAATTATGCCAATAAGAATGCATGCACTAAGTAAACAGTTCCTTCATCTACAAGCAAATACACCGCATAGGTTGTACAGGATAGAGAAGTACAGAAAAGTCCCAGCAAAGAAAGGGGGATGGTGGGTGGGTAACCTGGACTGCAACAGTGAATACACTCGAACTTTCATCTATACTTATGGTAGGTACACAACTGTACTATGTTCATCGTGCTTCACTGTTACAGTCATTATACTTGGGTTGAATCCCAAAGCTGAGGTTGGGTGGCTGGGTCTAAATAGGATTAGGAGAGGCTATGAGGCCCTGCAGAACTGCAGTGGCAAAACCTGCTCTGGATTTAGAGTAGAGAGGTAAGTGGTAGTGCTTGGTAAAAGTGTGCATTGAACTTCAAGTTGCAGCCTGTAATATGTCTTTGGTTGGTACTCCTCCGAGGAAGGCTGCTGAAGTGGCTGCTGCTCTGGTTGAATGTGGTCTAATGCCCTTAGGCACTGATTTGCCATGTTGTGAATAGCAGAAACGAATGCAGTGGACTATCAGTTTTGAAATAGTCTGCTTTGAGATGGCCTTTCCCTGTGATCCTGCAGCATATGCCACCAAAAGTTGCTCAGTCTTTCTGAAAGCTTTAGTTCTGTCCAAGTAAAAGCGCAGCTGTCTGTATATGTCCAAAGAATACAGAAGTCTCTCACCCTTATTCTGTGGGTTTGGATAAAAAGTAGGCAAATTAATGGTTTGGTTAAGGGCCACACTGGACACTACCTTAGGCATAAATGTCGGGTTTGTCCTCAGAGAAACCCTGTCTGGATGAAAAATGATAAAAGGTTCCACAGCCATGAGTGCCTGTAACTCAGACTCGTCTTGCAGAGGTAATTGCTAGGAGCAGAGCTGTTTTCCATAAGTATTTTATCTCAGCTGTACTGGCTGGCTCAAAAGGAGACAGAGTGAGTTTTTCCAAGACATAATTGAGGTCCCATGCAGGTATTGGTGCTCTCTTTGGAGGTCTTATGTTTTTGGCCACTCTGAGGTACTGCCTTAGCAATGGATGAGAAAAAATAGGTGGTTCCGTATTGTAATGAGCTGAAATGGCAGAGGCATGGATCTTAATTGATGAGAAGGATAGGCCTTTGTCCAGCATCTCAGTCAGATATTGTAAAATTTGAGGAATATTTGGTACAAACATGTCAATTCCTTGTGTCTGTTTCCAAGCACAGAATCTCTTCCATTTTTCTGCACAAGATTTTCTGGTACTGGGCCTCCTGGCCTCCAAAATAACATCCATCACAGCTTTAGAAAGGTGTGTTCTGAATGGCTGCATTATCCACCATGCTGCCAAATGTAGGGTCCTGAGTTGGCCGTGCAGGATCTGATTGTTTTGTTGCATCAGTAAGTGAGGAATTAGAGGTAATGTCCAGGCTGGGCCTTGAGACAAGCTCTTTAGGATTGGATACCAGTGCTAGCGGGGCCAGTCTAGGACAATAAGAATAATTTTTGGCTTCTCCTGTCTGACCTTTAGGAGTACCTTGGGGAGGAGAGGCAGAGGAGGAAAGGCATAAACTGTTAGTGTTTTCCAGCTGAAAGATAGCGCATCCACTTTCTATGCTTGTTTGTGATAAGTCCTTGTGCAGAATCTCTGTAGTTGGCAGTTGTGAAGGGAGGCAAATAGATCTATGTCTGGGCATCCCCATTTCCTTGTTATCATGCTGAAGACTTGTAGATCCAGTTTCCACTCGTGGGGATCCATGAGGTTTCTGATTAGTTCGTCTGCCAGTGTGTTTATTTTTCATGGAAGGAATTGTGCTTGCAGGTGTACTTGATAAGTCAATGCTGTGTCCCACAAAGTCATGGCTAGTCTGCAGAGGGGAAAGGAATGTGTGCCTCCCTGCTTATGTACCACATGACTGCAGTATTGTCAGTCTTTAAAAGCAGTTGCCCTGGATGAAGCAGATCCTTGAAAGCTGTCAGGGCATTCTGAAAAGCTAGCATCTCTTTTTGATTGATATGAAGATGCATTTGGCTTGCGGACCATGTGCCCTGAATACATTTTCCTGCCATGTGGGCCCCCCAGGCATAATCTGAAGCATCTGTTAATGTCTGCCTGGCTGTGGGTAGAGTGAATGGCTGTCCCTTGTTGTGGTGACAGGCCTGTGCCCACCATCAAAACTCCTGCTGTAGGCAGGGAATGAGAGCTATTAATGTTTCCAGGCTGTGGCAATGAGTCCAAACACTTCTTAGATACCATTGTAGTTTCCTCATATGCAGTCTTGCATATGGAATTAGCAGAATGAAGGATGTCATGAAGCCCAAAGCCTGCAGAATTTTTCTTGCAGATAACTGGGTCTTTGTTGCCAACCTTTTGAAGTAAGAAGTCAGTTGCCCTTGCTTGTCTTGGGTAAGATAAGCCATCTGGGCAGTTGTATTTAAGCTTGCACCCAGGAATATTATCTCTTGAGAGGGTACTAGTTTTGATTTCTTTTCATTTACTGTGTACCCTAGGCAAATTAGTACTCTTTTTACAAACACCAGATGCTTTAGTAGAATGTCCTTGTTCTCTGCTTGAATCAGGCAGTCTTCCAAGTAAGGATAATTGAATTCCTCTGTCTGCAAAATGCAATTACTGGTGCCAGGCACTTTGTGAAGACCCTGGGCACAGTAGATAAGACAAAGTACAGTGCAGGGAATTGGTAGTGCATTGAGCCAGCTATGAATCTGAGGTATCTTCTGCAAGACTGTCTAATTGGGACATGCAGGTATGCCTCTTAAGTCCAAAGTTACCAGCCAAGCCTTCTTGCCCAGCATGGGCA
Source organism: Protopterus annectens (assembly GCF_019279795.1). Lineage (NCBI taxonomy): Eukaryota > Metazoa > Chordata > Ceratodontiformes > Protopteridae > Protopterus > Protopterus annectens. The sequence goes on from NC_056739.1 coordinate 1,690,585,966, forward strand.
GAAGCTGCTGCAGTCTCAACATTTTGAATTTTGGGATGTCCAGAAATGTGTTTAGAGTAGACAGGTCCAGTATTGGTCTCCAGGCTTTGTCCTTTCTGGGTACCAGGAAAAGTCTTGAGTAAAATCCTTGCCCCTGGTCTTGCTGTGGCACTTGCTGAATGGCACTCATGTCCATGAGAGATGAAACAAGAAGTTATGTACTCACCATAACGTTCAATGTATGTAGTCCATCTCGCCCTCACATTCTTATCCGTGGGTTCGGAGCCGAACATCGGCTCCGACTCAGCCGATTTTACTAGCTCGAAGTCTCTCATTGGCTGGGCTAAGTGGGTATCCCATGGTGCACTGCTCCATACCCCAGATCTAGTTTGCTGCGAAAATCATTTGTACTCCATGCACACATCACATCCATATTAAAAAATAATCTAATCAAGGGACTCTGTAGAGGACAACCTAACCTCCAAATCCACCAGGAAGGGGGAAGGTGGGAGGGTAAGTAAGAATGTGAGGCGAGATGGACTACATACATCGAATGTTATGGTGAGTACATAACGTCTTGATGTTATGTAGTCCTATCTCGCCTACATTCTTACCTGTGGGACAGCGTCCCTAGCACCTACATCCTGGGTGGCTCATAAAAAAATACTCCTGAGAACTGTGGAGCCAAAGGAAGACCTGCCCCTGGATACCACGTCCAATTTGTAATGAGAAACAAAAGTGTGAGAAGTCCAAGTAGCTGCAGCACATATCATCCATTGACAATCTAGCTTGATAGGCTGTGGATGTAGAAACAGCCCGGGTAGAATGTGCCTTGACTGGAAATGGCAAATTTTTACCTCCTGCTTGATAGATGCAAGAGATACATCTGGCTATCCATCTAGACAGCGTGCCCTTGGATACCAGAAAACCCATTCGGTTTTCCGAAAAGGAGACAAAGAGTTGTTCAGATTTCCAGATATCTTTAGTCCAGTGTAGATAGAAGCGCAACTGTTTATGTACATCCAATTGAAATCTAAATTCTGCCTCGTTAGAAAAGTGGGGGAAGAAAACGGGCAACTCAATGGACTGATTCATGTTAGACACGGAAGCCACTTTAGGGAGGAACGAGGGGTTTGGTCTAAGAGACACCCTGTCTTTATGGAAGATTAAATATGGGGGTTTGATGGAGAGGGCTTGAATTTCCGAAACCCGCCTCGCTGAAGTGATTGCTGTTAAGAATGCTGTTTTCCATGTCAAGAACTTTAATTCACAGGTAGCTGCAGGCTCAAATGGTGGTAAAGTAAGGGCTTGTAGAACAAAATTGAGATCCAAAGGCATGATAGGTTCAGATACTGGGGGACGAAGCAACAGAGTACCTTTAAGGAATGCTTTGCATAGTCTGCGTGCCGCACAGCCTCTCTGCACAGAGGATTAGACCAGGTTCCCCCTTGCTTGTTGAGATACACTCAGACAACATGTCAGTAGTGTGGTATCGCAATTCTCCCTAGAGGAAGAACCTTCTTAAGTGCCTGCAGCGCAACAAGCACTGCTCTCATCTCCAGGACGTTTATATGCAAATGTATCTCGTGTTCTTGCCACGTGGCTTGGACTGCCTGCCAAGATAATGCCCCCCTACCCCATCTGGGAGGCGTCCGTGGTCACCGTGGCAATAGGGACGGGTGGAACTAAGGGCTTTCTCCCGTTCAAATTGTTGGTGCACAACCACCAACGGAGGTCCTGCTTGCACCTGTCCGTGAGTAAGATGGGATGAGATAGTGGGAGTCTTTGGAGAGACCATTGAACAAAGAGGAGCCATTGAAGAAGTTTCATGTGTAATCTCGCTAGAAGAACCAACATGATAGTTGCTGCCATGGTCCCTAGGAGTTGGAGAATCAGTCTTGCCTTCGCTTGTCTCAGGGGCATCAGCATGTGTATTTGTTGTTGTAATACTGTGATCCTTTCTTGTGGTAAAAATGCTTGCATTCGAATGGTGTCTAAATCTGCTCCTATAAAGGTGACACGCTGTGAGGGCAATAAAGCAGATTTTTCCCAATTTATTGTTATGCCCAAATGGTGACATAGATTGATGGTAGTCTCCCTGGTTTAAACTAGTTGATGCCTGGTGGGGGCGGTAAGGAGCCAGTCGTCCAGGTACGGAAACACCTGGAATCCCTGACGTCTCAAGTGAGCCGTCACCACCGCCATACATTTGGTGAACACCCTGTGGGCTGTGGTGAGTCCAAAGGGCAGGGCTCGAAACTGAAAGTGACTGGCTCCCAGCCGGAAGCATAGGTGACTCCTGGATGCTCTGTCCATTTTGACATGGTAGTAAGCATCATTGAGGTCGATGGAGCACATCCATAACTCCTCTCCCAACAATGGGAAAATCGATTGCAGTGACACCATACAGAACTTGGACTTGTGTACGTGATTGTTGAGTTGGCTGAGATCTAGTACGGGTCTCAGGTCCCCTGTTCTTTTCGGCAACAAAAAGAATCTTAAGTCCCTAATCCGATTTGGTCTGAGGGGACACGTTGGATAGCTCCTTTTTCTAGCAGCTTTGAGACCTCTGAGGCTGCTTGATCCCTTTGACTGGGTGGTATGTCCGGGATTTTTCTGATTAGCGGGGGTTCTGAAGAGAATGGAATGAAGTAACCTCTGGAAATTATCGGTAATACCCATCAGTCCTGGGTAATTCTTGCCCAGGCTTCCAGATATAAGGAAATTCGACCCCCGACTGGTTCCGGATAAGCACAATCGGGCACGCCCTCAGGAATGAGAGTACGGAGAACCACAGATGGAATCGCGGTCTGCCGAATTGCGGGGGGCCCTTTGCCTCTGGGGCAACATCCCCCTGAATAACCCCCCCCCCTGCCTCTGGAGGGGGGTTCACCTTGTGCGGCAGGAAAAAACTTCTGTGATTTCTTGAACCACACCCCCCCCCCCCACTGGGCCTTGGGATAAGGTCTAGAAGGAAAGGAAAAATGGACCCCTATGGCAGACAGGGTCTTTCCCTCTTGCTCGCACCGGGTGAGGGTGTCTTTCACTTTGGTCCCAAACAAGGAGGAACCATCCAAGGGGGCGTCAGTGAAGGAAGACTTGAAGGCCTCCGCAAAGTGACAGGTGCAGCCAGGCTTGCCACCTAAGGGCGACCCCTGAGCTTGCTGCCCTACTCGCTCCCTCGGCTACATACGAAATGAGCCGCATTGATGAGTTGACAATGGAGTTGAGGGTAGAGTCCTGGGTGTTAACCGACTGAGCCACCGCCTCAGGAAAGTTACCCGCAAGAGTATCCAGCTCTTAGATCATCTCTCTGGAGCAGAGTGAAATGAGATAAGTAATTCAGAGACCGCAAGGTAAAGGTCGCTGACTAGAGTGGCACTTCTGCATCAGTCCATGGTCCTAGACTCCTTGTTAGGAGGATGGACGGATGAAGATGACTCTGCTACTTCCTTCTGGGTGGCTGCCGCCGCCACCACCACCATGGCATCTACAGGGACACCTTTAGACAGAAACTCTTTGCCTGGGGGGAGGGGGATTTGTTGGGACGCCTGGGCACGGGCTCCACAGAATCAGGATTCTCCCACACTCTGACAAATCAGGTCAAGGAGTTCAAAGGGTGGAGACACCCAGGAGGTGGAGGGTTGAGCACCGAAAGCCTTAAGGAATACTGACTCCTCCTCGGAAGGGGCTTTGGAAGGCCAGTCACCTCTTTGTTTCAGTATCTCCTGGATATTGAAGAAGAAAACATCAGAGGATGACTTGGGGGACCCCTCCGAGTCCTCGAGGTCAGTATCAGAGGTGAAGGACTCATTTTGGGAGTTTATGTGCTTCCTCTTGCGTGTTTTCTTTCTGGGGGGCTCCTCAGGCACCAACTCTGAGGGACCCTCAGAAATTTGGGGACCACTCGTGGGGGTATCCCTGTGCTCTGCTGTCCATGAATGGGTGGTGAACAGAAGCTCTCACCGGAGTGGTGGGGGACAGAGTGACTGACCCCCGCCTGATGTAGCAGACGACCTAGCAAGCGTGGTCTGCATAGCCTCGAAGGCCCCCCCCAAGTCCGGGGAGCAACCAGTCTTCCAAGGCCATGACAGGAATCAGAGTTCCCCGAGCCGAAGCACCGAGAGGGAGACTTGGAACAGAAATAAGTGCCGAGATGTCCCCCTCGGGCCCGACCGAAGAGTCCAGAGTCCCGAACCCTAATGACGGAGCTGACTGGGTCGGAGCCGATGTCGGTACCGATGGAGTGGCCTAGAAACATCACGCGGCGCAGAACACTCCAGCTCCGAAGACAGAGATGCACTCGGAGGAGGAATGATCAAAGAAGGTGTCGGGACAGGCTCCGGAGTTGAATGGGTCGGAGTCTAAAACAATTTTGCCAAAACCGGTAACTGGAGGAGCTTCTGAACTACCATATCCACATCCGACAGGGTCCTGGAGGATATGGAGGACGGGAATGGAGAATGCGATCTCCTCTCAGGAGAAGTAGGTTTGATACTAGGCGATCAGCTCCTAGCAGGTTCCAAGACAATTGGAGCTGACGCCGGTTTCATAGACCTCTATCCTTCCTGCGGCCCTTAGGACAGTGGAGCCGAGGAGGTCGATACAGTTTTAGTCATCTTCTCCAGAAGCTCCGATGAAGCTGACAGAGCCGGAGATCTCTCTTTTGACTTGCCAGATTTAGACTTGCCACTGGAAGCCGAATCCATAGCCTCTTCAAAAGAGGGTTTTAAAAGTCCCTTTAAGATTAGTTTATTTTTTTCTCTTGGAGAACTCTAGGGCTGAGCGCATGACAAAAGCTGCAGGATTCCTGCAGATGGATGGCTCCTAAGCAGTAGACACAAATGGAATGTCCATCGGTTATGGACAGTTTGTACAAACATTTTGAACACTTTTTAAACCCCGATGGTTTATGCTCCTCCGTATCCTTAGACATTTTAACTGCTGCGCCCACAACACAAAAACCAAGTCAATACAAGAACAGGCGTTTACTCTATAAAGGCGGGAACAATAATGAGGTAACCACCACCAAAGCCGCGATCAAACTGCACACAACTCTAGCACAATTTCAACAAAGGAACAGGAGAGGGTAGCCAAAACCTCTAATTTAAATGGTTTGGTAAAAACAGAAGGAAACAGAGGAGAATCAAGCCCTCTAACTGAAACGGACCTAGCCCGGGGAACAGTAAGAGGGATACCACACAAAAAACTCACAAAAATTCACAACAACCAAGCCTAACACACCAGACAAAATTAGACAGCTTTAAACAATAGCTATGAAAATAGCTTTTGATTGAATCAAACTTCTCTTAAATCAAGCAAAGAAGGTACTTAGCCACAGCCAAGCAAGACCACGTCCTAGCTACACGAGCGGCAAACGAGATCTGGGGATATGGAGCAGTGCACCATGGGATACCCACTTAGCCCAGCCAATGAGAGATATCGAGCTAGTAAAATCGACAGAGTCGGAGCTGATATTCGGCTCCGAACCCACGGGTAAGAATGTAGACAAGATAGGACTACATATCTTGTTTTTGTGCCTCTGCCCATTGATTGTGTGGCAACTGTGGCATACCTTTTGCTCTCAGCAGGGTGTGAAAGTGGAACCTGTAGCCCTGTGACACTATATTCAAGACCCATTTGTCCTGGGTGATCATGTGCCAATTTTGCGAAAAAAGTGCTAGTTTCCCCCTAAGAGGGCTGCCAAAAGATAAGTGCTTAGTGCTGGCAGAGGGAAATCATTGGGACTGTTTTTGTATGATTTGTCTTCTTCGCTTTTGGAGGTAGAAGCACCCCATTGTTTAGGCCTGTATGAGCCTTGGGGCTGGGATCTGCTTCTGGGGTGTCTGTATCTGCCTCTTTGTGGTCTGTCTGACACTGGAAAGGACCAATTCTTTGTAGGCCAGTTCCTGCTAAACCTGGGTGGCTGTACCTGTAAGAAATCCTTAACTGTTTGCATAGATTTTGCTTTGTCCTCCATTTTCTTCAACACCTCTTCTGCCTTAACACCAAAGTATCATGCTGTAATGGAGCATCTAATAATTTTGCTTTAACATGATCAGGCAGATTCTGTTCCTTTAACCAAGCATGCCTCCTAATGACGGAACCCGTAACAGCGGCCCTACATGAGGCCTCATTGCAAAGTATGCTTTCCAACTTGTTCAGCTGCATGCACTAAATAGTACAGTTTTGTACCTACCATAAATGTAGATGTTCGAGTGCTAATACAGCTGCAGTCATAACGGATGGGTTTTCCTGCCGTCAAGCGGGTCCTCGGTCGGCCGAATTCCAAAGTCTAGGTCCGGCGTCGGTTGTCGTCGCTTCCTCCCTGACGTCAGTGGGACAGGGGTACAAAAGAACCAGCAGACACCATTTTCTTCAGTTTTTCTTGCTCCAGATGTCAGGTGCCCCCAGAAGGAAGGCAATACATAAATTTATGTAGCAATGCAATGCAATATAATCAAAAAATAGTAGTTGCAAGCAAATACACCATAAATGAATACCCCAATCAGGTTGTATGAGGAAGTGTTAGCCATTAGGCCTGTCCCAAGAGGGGAAGGAGGGAGGGAAACCTGGACTGCAGCTGTATTAGCACTCGAACATTTACATTTATGGTAGGTACAAAACTGTACTATGTTCATCGTGCATACAGCTGCAGTCATAACAGATGGGTAGAATCCCAAAGCTAAAAAAGGGGTGGTAAGGCACTAGGTGGAACTAGGAGGAGCCAGGATGCCCTGCAAGACTGCAGTGGCAAAGCCTGCTCTAGATTTGGAGTATAATGGTAGGTGATAGTGCTTGGAGAAGGTATGTACAGAACTCCAAGTGGCTGCTACCAAAATATCTTTGGTAGGAACCCCCCTGAGGAAAGCTGCAGAGGTAGCTGTGGCCCTTGTGGAGTGAGATCTGATGCCTGCAGGTACAGTTTTACCATGAAAAGAGTAAAAAAAAGTGTATGCAGTGGGCTATCCATTTTGAGATTGTCTGTTTGGAAATTGGCTTCCCTTGAGCTCCTGTAGCACAGGACACAAAGAGTTGCTCTGATTTTCTGAAAGGCTTTGTTCTGTCCAAATAACGCAGCTGTCTGTGGATGTCCAAGGAATGTAGTAATCTCTCCCCTTTGTTTTGAGGATTAGGGTAAAAGGTAGGTAAGTGGATAGCCTGATTCAAACCTGCCCTGGATACTACCTTTGGCATAAAGGACGGATTGGTTCGTAAGGAAACTCTGTCCTGATGGAAAATGATGAAAGGCTGCACAACCATGAGGGCTTGTAGTTCCGATACCCTGCGAGTTGAGGTGATAGCCAGAAGGAAGGCTGTTTTCCAGGACAAATACTGCAGTTCTGTTGAGGCAGTTGGCTGAAAAGGAGGCAAGTTAAGTTTTTCTAGAATGAAATTGAGGTCCCAAGCAGGCACTGGTTGTTTCCTTGGGGGTTTTATATTCTTAGCCTCTCTGAGGAACTGTCTTAAGAGGGGGTGAGAGAATAAAGGATGATCAGTGTTGTATTCTGCATTAATGGCTGAGGCATGGATTTTGATGGAGGAGAATGAAAGTCCACTGCTTAGCATCTCAGCTAGGTACTGTAATATTTGAGGTAAATTCAGTATTCCAGGGTTCTGACCCTTTTTCTCATTCCAGGCACAAAACCGTTTCCATTTTGCGGAGTAAGCTTTTCTAGTAGAAGGCGTTCTGGCCTCCAAAATGACATCCTGCACCTCCTTGGAGAGTAGGGTCTGTTGTGAAGTTAAGGAATCTTCCATGCGGCCAGATTGAGTGTTTTCAGCCGACTGTGAAGAGTTTTGAATTTGTGCTGAGTCAGAAGAGGAGGCATTAGAGGTAGGATCCATGGTGGGGAATGCGTCAGGCTCCTCAGGAGTGGATACCACTGTTGTCTTGGCCAGTCTGGAGCAATGAGAATCATCTTTGGTCTGTCTGCTCTGGTTTTTAATAGAACTTTCGGCAGCAGAGGAAGAGGTGGAAAGGCATAAACTGTCATTGTTGTCCAACTGAAAGAGAGTGCGTCCACTCTCCAGGCCTGTGGATGAAAGGTCCTTGAGCAGAACTTTGCCAATTGGTGATTTCTGTGGGAGGCGAAGAGATCTATGTTTGGCCTTCCCCATGCTTGAATTAATCTCTCTATAAAAACTTGAGGATGCAACTTCCATTCGTGTGGATCTGTCATATTTCTGCTTAGGTTGTCTGCCAGCATGTTTTCCTTGCCTGGCAAGTACTGTGCTTGAAGTTCGATTTGTAATTCCAGAGCCATGTTCCAAAGAGACATGGCCAGCCTGCATAGGGGGTATGAATGGGTTCCTCCCCGTTTATGTACCACATTACTGTGTTGTTGTCTGACCTGGATGCAGAAGGTCTTTGAAAGCTATAATAGCATTTATTACTGCTAGCATTTCCTTTTGATTGATGTGTAGGTGCTTTTCTTTTTGGGACCATTTACCCTGAATGCACCAATTTGACATGTGCGCCCCCCCCCCCCCAAGGCGTAGTCCGAGGCGTCTGTTGTGATGACTTGATTTGCTTGAGGCTTGCAGAATGGGAGACCTGTGTTTCTTTGGCATGCTTGAGCCCACCACAGAAATTCCTTCTGAAGACATGGAATCAGTGATATTATTCTTTCCAAACTGTGGCTGTGTTGAGACCATAGGTTTTTCAGGTACCATTGAAGTTACCTCATATGCAGCTTTGCACATGGGATTAGTAGGATGCAAGATGCCATGAATCCCAGAGCCTGCAGGATTTTCCTTGCAGTCAACCTGGTGAAATTTGCTAGTTTTCTGAAGTATTGAGTTAGTTGCCCCGGTTTCTCTGGCGTGAGGTAGGCCATCTGGGTGTTTGTGTCCAAGTTGGCACCCAGGAAAATTATTGTTTGAGAGGGTATTAGCCTTGATTTCTTTTTGCTGACTGTGTATCCCAGAGAATTCAACAACATTATTACAAAAGCCAGGTGTTTCAGTCATCCAGATATGGGTATATTTGTATCCCTTGAAGTCTGCAGTAGGCAATTACTGATGCCAGGCATTTCGTGAACACTCTGGGCGCAGTAGATAAGCCAAAGGGCAATGCAGAGAATTGATAATGGGTTGAACCTGCAAGAAATCTGAGGTATCATTTGCAATCTTGTCTGACTGGAACATGCAGGTATGCCTCCTTGAGGTCCAATGTTACCAGCCAAGACTCCTTGCCCAGCATGGGAAGAAGCTGCTGTAATGTGAGCATCTTGAATTTTGGCACGAGTAAAAATGTGTTTAGGATGGAGAGGTCCAAAATGGGTCTCCAATCTTTTCCCTTCCTTGGTACCAGGAATAGTCTGGAGTAAAAACCTTGACCCTGTTCTTGTGCAGGTACCTCTTGAATAGCTTTCATGTCCATGAGATCTGAAATTTGTTTTTGTGCCTCTGCCCTTTGATTGTGTGGCAGGTTTGGCATGCCTCTCATTTTTGGAAGGGTGTGAAAGTGGAATCTGTAGCCTCTGTCTATAATGTCCAGGATCCATTTGTCTTTTGTGACAATATGCCAATTCTTTGAAAATAATGCCAGTTTTCCACCTAAAGGTGCTGCCATTTGAGCCTTGCTTGGCATGCAAAGGGGAAAGTCATTGGGTCTGCTTTCTGAATGGCTGTGAACTATCCTCACCACCTCTTTGTGTAGGTGTTTGCCATTGTCTGCCTCTAAACGATCCTTGAGATTGTCCTCTGCGCCTCGGGCGCCTGTATCTACCTCTTTGGGGTCTGTCTGTGGCTGGAAAGGACCAATTTTTGGAAGGCCAATTTCTACTGAAAAGTGGAGGTTGTACCTGTAGGAAATCTTTCACTGTTTGCATTGATTTTGCCTTTTCCTCCATTTTCTTTAATACCTCCTCAGCTTTAACACCAAACAATACATCTTTTTGCAGAGGGGCATCTAGTAATTTAGCTTTGACATGATCTGGTAACGCTTGCTCTTTGAGCCAGGCATGTCTATGTATGACCGATCCTGTAACAGCAGCTCTACATGAGGCCTTTAAAGCATCAAAACCACATTGCAAGGTATGTTTACCCACTTGTTCTGCACTATGCATCAAATCCTGCAACTCCTTCAAGTCTGGTTGTTCAGGCTGTGACATTTTGCTTCTCAACTGTGATAACAGAAACTGTTGGTACTTCAACATATGGAACTGAAAGTTCAATGCCCTCATGGTTAAGGTGGCCGAGGTGTATACCTTTTTCCCCCCACCTTTCTAAAGCTCTGGAATCTCTCTCTGAAGGTAATGGATTTTTAGCAGTGGAGGCCTTAATTCCCTTGGGGCCCTGTGAGATAGTTTCTGGGTCAGCCGCATGGCTTTTGTATAGGAATTGGTGTGAGTCAGGAACCCGGTAATACCTGTCAGGCTTGACTGGGGCTGGAGGTAAAGAGTCTGGATTAAGGCAGGCCTCCGAATAAACATCATCTAGAATGTCTAAGACAGGAGGTATAGCCAGAGGCCTGTGCTGAGGGAGCAAGAGAAAATCTCTAAGCCTTTTCTTGGAGTCAGAGTATTCTTGGCATTCCCAGTGGAAGTGTTCCCTCAATGTATGCAAGGTTTCCCCAAAAGAGTAATCCGGGGACAGAGGGAATGGACTCCTCTGCATCACAATCTTCAAAAGGGGAGTATGACTGTTCCTGATCATCAGAAACTTTTGAAATAATGGAGGCCAGGTCCAAGAAGGGGGATTCTTCCTCTACTCTGGGCCTTTTGTCCGGGGGGGGGTTTGAGAACCCCCGATAAGAGTAATCAAATCCTCAGCCATTTTGAGCACCTGCATTTTAGGCATGGGGCCTTGAGAAGGGACCTGTGGAGCTTGTCTTTTAGTATGCATGGATGCTTTAGACTTGGTGAAAGCCTTGATGGAAAAAGAAGAGGAAGGCCTGAAGGCACCTTGAGAGGTGTCAGACCTGTCTAAACTCTGAATTTCACCGCCAAGAGTGGCTTCGGTATCTGTAGTCGGGGTGTGGGCCGAAGAGCCTGCGACCTCGGGCACAGAAGACACCGCCAATGAAGTGTCGTCGGTAGTCAGGGGCTGCGTAGGCGCCTCACTGAGAACCGGACCACCTGTAGTCGGCTTTGGTGTGGTGTTGGTAGAAGCCGCGGACCTTGTATGTCGGTCCTTATCTTTGCGTCTTTTACTCAAAACTGGAGTCTGAGTATAACGACGTAATGTAATTACATTTTTTGCCAAAATAGTGTTGGGCGAACTCCGCCCGACGCTTAATAGTGCGTCTGTTGAATGTAGCACAAAAACTACATGCAGAGACGTCGTGGTCTGGGCCTAAGCTAGGAATGCAGAGGGAATGAAAATCCTTATGCGGTATTTGCTTCCCACATGAAATGCAATTATTAACTTTGTCTGACATCGGTCTGAGGCAAGAAAAGTTTCCCCAACGGGGTACTTAGCTTTCAAGAAGACTTCGGTTGAAAAATATTCGTAATCTCAGGAGCTGGCCGACCTGCACTTGCGAACTGCTTCAGGCACCGCGCGGCAAGAAAGACTGAAGAAAATTGTGTCGGCTGGTTCTTTTGTATCCCTGTCGCACTGACGTCAGGGAGGAAGTGACGACAACCGACGCCGGACCTAGACTTTGGAATTCGTCCGATTTGGAATTCGGCCGACCGAGGACCCGCCAACGGCAGGAAAACCCATCTGTTATGACTGCAGTTGTATGCACGATGAACATCCTGCATTTCTTTGTTTTCTGCACATTCAGAACTTATCAACATTTTCTGTTTAAGCAGTGACATTAAGTAGTGCTGACATTTAAGCGTATGAAACTGATAATTTAAAGCCCTTACAGCCAAGGTAGCAGAAGTGTAAATCTTTTTCCCCCCATTTGTCCAGTGCCCTTGAATCCCTATCAGAAGGGATAGGGTTATTTGCAGTGGAAGCCTCGACCCCTTTGGGGCCACGAGATATAGTTTCTGGGTCAGCAGCAGGGATTTTATAAAGAAATTTATGAGAATCAGGAACCCTGTAGTATCTGTCTGGCTTAAAAGGAGCTGGAGGTAGAGAGTCAGGAGACAGGCCAGATTCTGAAAATACATCATCTACAATATCTAACACAGTACGAATAGCAAGTGGCCTGTGCTGAGGAAGTTAAAAGGAAGTTTCTAAGCCTTTTCTTAGATTCTGAGTAATCTTGGCTCTCCCAGTTTAAGTGCTCCCTCATGGTATGCAGGGTTTCCCCAAAAGAATAATCCTCAAGAGGAGAGGCTGAAAGGATAGATTCTTCAGTATCAGAATCCTCATATGGAGAAGAGAGTATTCCTGTTCAGAAGAAGAGTCAGAGGAAATGGAAACCTGATCTGAAGATTCATATTCTGTCTCTTGCCTAGGCCTCTTATCAGGAGGGGGACGGGAACCCCTAATCAAAGTAATTAGGTCTTCGGACATTTTGAGCATCTGTTTTTCAGGCATGGAGGCCTGTCCATGGGATTGCTGTACTTATTTCTTTGTCTTTTGTGGTGCTTTAGTCTGCCTTTGAAGCTGAAGTCGGTTTTACATATAACTGTGTAGGCCTGAAAACACCCTCAGAAGCCGATGCCTGCTCAGCGGCTCCAGACCCATCTGAGGGAATATTTTCCGAGTGTCCAATACCTTGAGTTTCCTGTGGCCTAGTCAGCTCCACTTGGGAGTCGGAAGCAGGCGTCAGTGGCTGTGAAAGCGCCTCACTGAGAACCGGCGAATGGCTTAGAAGAAGCTTAGTCAGTTTTGGACATCGGATGCCTGTCCTTTTCCTTGCATTTCTTAAGAATTGCAGTAGTCAGATGGCTATCTGACGACATCATGCAATTAAATCTTCGGCCAAAGTAGTGAAATGCAATATCGTACTGACGCTTAACAGTGCGTTGGTTAAATCTAGCACAAAACCTGCAATTAGCAACGTCATGATCAGGGCCTAGGCAAGGAATACAGTAAGAATGGAAGTCCTTATGAGGTATTTGCTTCCCACAAGAAATACAATTAACTTTTTCTGACATCCGTCTGGTGCAAGAAGAAAGTTTCCCCAATGGGGTTCTTAGCTTTAAATAAAGACTTTAGATCTGAAATTCGAACACAAAAATCTCAGTAGTCAGCCGACCGGCACTTGCGAACTGCTTTTGCTTCGGGCACCGCACGGCAAGAAAGACTGAAGAAAATGGCGTTGGCTGCATCTTTTATACCCCTGGCGCACTGACGTCAGGGAGGAGACAACAGCAACCGACGCCAGACCTAGACTTTGGAATTCAGGCCGACTGCTGGTAGCCTGCCAACAGGATAACCCAAGGGTAATGACTGCAACAGTGAAACACGATGAACATCAGTCTTGAGTAAAATCCTTGTCCCTGCTTTTGCTCTGGTACTTGCCGAATGGCCCCCATGTCCACGAGGGATGAAACTTGTTATTGTGCCTCTGCCCATTGATTTTTTGGCAGATCTGGTCAGCCTTCTGCTTTTGGCAGAGTATGGAAATGGAACTTGTATCCTTGTGACACTATATTTAGAACCCACTTGCCCTGGGTTATAATGTGCCAATTTTGAGCAAAAGGTGCTAATTTTCCCCCTAAGGGTGCTGCCAGAAGTTAAGTGCTTGGTGCAGGCAGGGGAAAGTAATTGGGACTGCTTTCTATATGTTTGTGCTTCATCTTCTCCAGCTTTGGATGTAGAAGCACCCCATTGTTTTGACCTATAAGAACCTTGCGCCTGGGATCTGCCCCTTTGAGGTCTGTCTGACACAGGAAAGGACCAATTTTTGTAGGCCAGTGTCTACTACACCTAGGTGGCTGTACTTGCAAAAAATCTTTAACAGTTTGAATAGATTTAGCTTTGTCTTCCATTTTCTTTAACACCTCTTCTGCCTTAAGGCCAAACAAAGGATCATGCTGTAAAGGTGCATCTAATAACTTAACATGATCAGGCAGATTTTGTTCCTTTAACCAAGCATGCCTCCTAATTAAAGAACCCGTAACTGCGGCCCTGCAGGAGGCCTCCAAAGAATCAAAAACACATTGTAAAGTATGCTTTCCAACTTGTTCAGCTGCATGCAATAAATCCTGCATTTCCTTGTTTGCAGCACATTCAGAATTTACCATCATTTTCTGTTTAAGCAATCCCATGACATGTTGCTGATACTTGAGAATATGAAACTGACAGTTTAAGGCCCTTATAGCCAAAGTTGCAGATGTGTAAACCTTTTTCCCCCCATCTATCCAGTGCCCTTGAATCTGTCAGACGGGGTAGGGTTTTTTGCTGTCTAGACCTTAACTCCCTTTGGACCCTGTGAAATAGTTTCGGGGTTAGCAGCAGGGTTTTTAAAAAGAAATTTGTGCGGGTCAGGAACCCTGTAATATCTATCGGGCTTAACAGGAGCTGGAGGTAAGGAGTCAGGGGTCAAACTAGACTCCAAAAACACATCTACAATGTCTAACACAGGGGGAATGGCTAGAGACCTGTGCTGTGGCAGTAAAAGTAAATCCCCGAGTCTCTTTTTAGATTCTGAAAAATCTTGGCTTTCCCAGTGGAAATGCTCCCTCATGGTATGCAAGGTTTGCCCAAAGGAATAATCCTCAGGAGGGGATGCTGAAGGTACAGATTCTTCAGCATCAGAATCCTCATAGGGGGTAAAGAATATCCCTGATCAGAAGAGGAATCAAAAGAAATAGAAACCTGATCTGAAGATTCGTAGTCAGTGTCTTGCCTAGCCCTCTTATCAGGAGAGGGATGGGAACCCCTGATCAAGGTAATCAGGTCTTCGGCCATTTTGATAATTTGTTTTTTGGGTATAGAGGCCTGTACACGTGGCTCATGAGCTTGTTTCTTTGTGTTAGAAGATGCGTTAGTCTTTGAAGCTAAAGTCGTTTTAATGTAAAGATGTTGAGGTCTGAATATACCCTCAGAAGCCGGTACCTGCTCAGCGGCTCCGGACCCATCTGAGGGATTAGCGTCCAAGGCTCCAATACTTTGAGTATCCAGCAGCATGGCCGACTCCACGTGGGAGTCGGTAACGGTCTGCAACTGTAAAGTAGCAGGTGTCAGGGGCTGCGAAAGCGCCTCACTGAGAACCGGTGAACCGGCTACTGGCTTAGGAGAAGCCTTGTCGTCGGTTTTGGGCCTCGGTTGTTTTTCTCTATCCTTTTCTTTGCGTTTTTTGTAAACTCCGGTAGTCGGATGGCTGTCAGACGACATTTTAGGAAAATTAAACCGGCTACCAAAATCCTTTAAAGCAAAATTATGCCAACGCTTAAAAGGGCGTTGGTTAAATCTAGCACAAAACCGACAACCAATAACGTTGTGATCAGGGCCTAGGCAAGGAATACAGTAAGAATGAAAATCCTTATGAGGTATTTGCTTTCCACAAGTAATACAATTATTAACTTTTTCTGACATGTCTGGAGCAAGAAAAAAGTTTCCCCAATGGGGTATCTAGCTTTATTGAAGACTTCGGTTCTGAAACTCAAACACGAAAATTTCAGGAGTCGGCCGACCGGCACTTGCGAACCGCTTCTGCTTTGGGCACCGCGCGGCAAGAAAGACTGGAGAAAATAGCATTGGCTGCTTCTTTTACACCCCTGACGACCTGACGTCAGGGAAGGGGCGACAGCAGCCGACGCAGGACCCAAGACTTTGGAATTCAGGCCAGCTGACGGCAACCTGCCAGCAGGATTACCCAAATGTAATGACTGCAACAGTGAAACACGAACATCATCTTGATTTTCTGCTTCTGCCCTTTGAAGAGGGGTAATTATCTGGGTATCCTTGAAAAAGCAGGAAGGTGTGAAAGGAGGATTTGTAGCCTTGGGATACTATTTTTACCACCCATTTGTCACCCATGACAGTGCGCCAGACATCTGCAAATATGGCTAACCTTTCCCCAAAGGAAACCCTGGGCCTGCAGGGGCAAGCAGGGGAAGGCCGGAGTCATTGAGAATGTTTGCTTTGGGAAGTCTGCTTAGAACTCCCTGATTTTGAAGATGAAGCCTGCCAGTGTTTAGCCTTTTGAGGGGTGGAAGTCTGTCCCCTGGAAGACCTGTAACACCTACACCTAGTACGACCCTGTTTACTAACGTCAGGAAAAGTCCAATTCTTAGAAGGGTAACGCTTGCTAAAACGAGGAGGCTGAAATTGCAGAAAATCCTCAACAGTTTGCATAGATTTAGCCTTATCCTCCAACTTCAACACTTCTGCTTTGTTTCCAAAAAGACTGGCCTTGTGCAAGGGCACATCCAGTAATTTAGATTTCACAGGTCCCAAAAGGGGCTGTTCCCCGAGCCAAGCATGTCTTCAAATAACAGAACCAGTGGCTCCTGCCCTGCAAGAAGCCTCCAAAGTGTCAAAACCACAATGTAGAGAATGTTTAGTAACAAGAGTGGTAGAATTCAATAAGTCTTGCATGTCCTTACTTTTCATCAGGGAAGAAACACCAGCAATTTTAGCTTTGATGGCCTCCAAAGTATGCTGCTGATACTTAAGCATATAAAAAAGACAATTAACAGACCTAACAGCCAAGGTGGAAGTATAAACCTTTTTACCCCACCTATCCAAGGCCCTAGATTCCCAGTCAGAAGAAACAGGATTTTTAGCAACCGTGGCTTTAACACCCTTAGCGCCCTGAGAAATTATCTCTGGATCAGCAGTAGGATTCCTGAAAAGGAACTGACGAGAATCAGGAACTCTAACACCAGTCAGGCTTTCTGGGAGCAGGAGGAACAGAACTTGGAGTCAAAGAATTCTCCATGAAAACAACTTCCAAAACCGAAGGAATAACCAAAGGCTTATGCTGAGGCAAATCCAAGAATTACCTAATCTGCTTCTTAGACTAAGGGTAGTCCTGGCTTTCCCATCTAAAATGCTCCCTGAGGGTATTTAGAGCATCCCCAAAAGAGAAATCTTCTGGGGGGAGGCAGAAGGGATACAGTCTTCAGCATCAGAAGCCTCAAAAACCATAAAAAAGCCGAGTGTGTGCATCAGCAAAGGTGCTGGAAACCTGTGAGTCTGAGGCAAGACAAAACATCTGGGGACAATTCCCTAGCCCTCTTAGGAGGTGGCTGAGAGCCCCTAATAAGAGTCAAGAGATCACTAGCCATCTTAACCATCTGAGCCTGAGGCAACTGAGGGAAGGCCGGCGCCTGTTTAAGAGTAGATTTTCTGCAGAGGCCTACTAGAAAGCTGGAGGGACTAGGGAGGCCTATCCACTGCAAAAGCGTAAACCAAGGTAGTCTGTCTGGATCTGGTCTCCTGGCGAATAAGAGAGACCTCTGATGCCGGCGCCTACTGATCCATCTGAGGTGGCGACTGGCGGAGGGTCCGAAGGCAAAGTAGAAGCCTGCGAAATGAAGGACTCAGAAAAGGCCTCCAAAGACACCTGCTAATGAACACCCTCGGACTGCAGGGGCAAAGAAACTGCCTCACTGGCTACCACTGGACCTACAACCAACTTAACAAGGATGCCGTCAGTTAATTTAACCCTAAGCTCGTCGCGGTCTTTATCCTTGCACTTCTTAGGAACATCCGAAATCGGGAGACCAGAAGACACCATACTAACAAACTCAGGCCAAACTCCAAAGTGCTTAAATAAAATCCTAGCTCTATGGCGTATGGTACGCGGGTTGAAAAAAGCACAGAAATCACAATTTGGGACATCGTGTTCAAGGCCCAAACAAGTAATACATTAAGAATGAAAATCACAATGCAGAATCAGTTTTCCACAAGCAAGCCAGTTTTTAATTTTCTCTAACATTCGTTAAAGCAAGAAAAAAGGGTCCTCAATGCGATACTGATCTGAGGAGATCTTCAACTTTAGAAGTCGGAATACAAAAAGAAGGCAATCGGCCGACCGGCACTCGTGCAAGTTGCTTCTGCTTCGGGCTCCGCGGCAAGAAAGACTGAGGAAATGACGTCGGCTGCCTGCCTTTGTACTGGATGTCCTGGCGTCAGGCTTATTCCGGAGGCAGCCAACGTCACATTCCAATGACTTTGGTATTCTGGCCGACTGCGGGCTACCAGGAGCCAGATAACCCATTTGTGAGCACTGCAACAGTGAAACGCGAACATCTACCTGATGTCATTTCCATTCATTCCTCAACTGCTGGGACAGAGCCCCCAGCTACATAAACCTTGGAAGGACTCTAAGGAAGAATATTCCTGAGCACCACTTAGCCAAAGGCTGCCCTTCCCCTAGACACCAGGTCCAATTTGTAATGAGCAATAAAGATATGGAGGATTAGCCCAAGTTGCGGCTGCACAAATACCCAATGAAGATCTAGATAAAAAGGCTGAAGTTGCCATAGACCAGGTGGAAGGAGTTTTTGTTGGATTTGGTAAAGACCACCCCAATTTTTTGTAAACAAATATGCAACCAGTTAACCAAGTCACTTTAGAAACTGGTTTGCCTTATTTTAATTCCGAAAAAGAAAATTGTTCTTATTTCCAAAATCTTTGGTTCTATGTAGATAACTGCGTGTGAACAAATTTTGGAAAGAAGATGGGAAGGTTGACAACTTGATTAATATTGGATTCTGTCACCACCTTAGGAAGAAAGGAAGGATTGATCTGCAAGGACAGTCTATCCTTATAAAAATCAAATGAGGTTTAGATGACAGGGCCTGTAATTCTGATACTCTTCTGGCAGAGGTAATAGCCACTAAAAGGATAGTTTTCCAGGTCAAGAATTTTAGATCACACTCGGCTGATAGCTCAAATGGTTGTGTTAAAGTTTGCAAAACAATGTTCAAATCCCAAGGTTGAGGTGGATCTTTTAATGGAGGTCTAAGTAGGAAAGTTCCTCTTAGAAAAGCTTTGCAAAGTTTGGAGGATGCTAAACTTGAGTTATTTACTCCTACATTAAAATTGGAAATGGCAGCTGATTGTACTTTTACAGTAGAAACACCTTTACTGAACATTGTAGCTAAAAATTCAAGAACTTTAGGAAACTGTACTGAAAAGGTATCTAAATTATTCTGCTGCACCCAAATGATAAATCTTTTCCATTTACTTTTGTAAAGATTCCTTTTTGAAGCTTTGTGGGATAAAAGAATTTGACAGACTGGGGAAGAGATACAAGGCTGTCTAGAGATCTGTGGAACTGGAGAAGCCATGAAGTCAATTTTAGGGCTGGAATGTCTGGATGAGTCGTGTCTGTTGGGAGCAACAGCAGATCTGGAGTTGGATCCAAGGAGGACAAAGATGATGAGACAAAAGAAAAGGAAAACAAATCTAACAAGGCCAGTAATGGTCAAGGAGAATAACTGTGCTCTTCATTTGAGATGCTTTCTGAAGAAATTTAGGGATTAGGGGTAAAGGGAGAAGGTATAAAGGAGACTGGCAGGCCAATCACAAAGTAGAGCATCCCTCAGTGACACCCTCATAGGGAGGATCAGGGCAAAGAACATGCTGTACTTGTTCCAGAGAGATGCAAAGAGGTTGCAGCATGGTTGGCCATATCGATGGAAAATCCCTTCTGCAACCTTCATATTGTGGGACCACTCATGAGGCATTAGAATAGACCTGCTTTAACTTGTCTGTAATAATCACAATGGATTTCCCTGGAATGCATAGCTATCAAAGCGAAAGGTTGAGATCGCCCAAAGCCACACATAGCATCTCAACAAAAGGGAAAAGATTTGGTTCCTCCTTGTTTGTTGCTGTACCAAACTACCGACACTGTCCTCCTAAATCACAAAAGTCCTGGTGAGGAGAGAGTCTTGAAAGGCCTGCAATGCTAGAGGGACAGATTTCATTTCCAGAACACTGATGTACATGTTGGCCTCTTCGGGTGACCATGTGCCTTGGACAGCCTTCTCCAAGAAGTGTCCCTCACCCAATCTGGGAGGCATCCGTGGTCACTATGGCCTTGAGTTGGGCAAGAACAAAGGGACGACCTTGTACTTGAGTGGAGTTCATCTGCACAAGATCATTTTTGCAAGTGTGTGTTATTTTGATCTGACTGGATAACGGTTAATGGAAAATAAACCATTAAGCTGTGTCCACTGAAGAATTCTCACATGGTACCTTGCCAATGGAACCAGAGTGATTGTTGCTAACACAGAACTCAAAGCTTAGAGGATCAATTGAGCTGAAAGAGAAGAACTTTGATCTTCTTGACCTGGAACTGAACAGATTAAACTCCGGGACAGAGGGAGAGAAGCTGTTTGAGTAACTAATACAGTACCCATGTTGGTTCAAGATGAGATTTGCGGTGACTGACAAATCACCAGGTGGGAGCATAACTGAAGTATGTAGTTTCAAGCTAGAATCAAACAACACATGCTCGGAGCGATTATGAGCCAGTTGTCCAGATATGGAAACACCCAGAATCCCTGCAGTCTCACGTGATCTGCTACTACTGCCATACACTTGGTAAACACCCTTGGGGGCTGTGGTGAGACCAAAGGGCAGAACTCTGAATTGATAATGACGGTCTCCCAGCTGGAAGTGTAGATACCTCCTGGACTGCCTGCTCATTTTGATGTGACAGATCTTCAAGATGCATACTATCGAGCAAATCCAATCATCCTTGTGTAGAAAAGGCAGAATGGACTAAACCGTGACCATCAAGAACTTTGCTTACTGAACTAATTGATTTAGATTGCAGAGATTCAAAAATGTTTCAGTCCCTTGTTTTCCTGGGCACTACTGAGAGTCCTGAATATATTCTAGACTTCTCCTGGTCAGGGCGACCTCTTGGATGACTTTTCTAGCAGCTTGTTTACTTCTATTGCTGCTACTTCCTTCCGATTGGGTGTAACACTGAGGTTTATGTTCATTACTAGTGGGGGTTGAAGGCAAAAGGTTATTATATAAGCTCTAGATATTATCCTACACACCTATTAATCTTTTGTAATCTCTTGCCAGGCTCTCTGGTGCGGCGATGAACAATTCTCAACTGCTTCCAGAGATGGACAGTCAGGCCTCTTTCAGGAGCACTGACAGGACCTGTCAGAGAAGGTATCTCTGGATCACTGGTTATGCAGACCACCACTGCCACTGGGATGGTGACTTCCATTAGAGTTCTTCCTGTGACCCTGGGGGAATAGTCTCCACATGGACCTTGGAAGAAACCCTGAGAATGTTTGAACCACATTTTCTGTTCATCTCGTTGGTTCCTACAGAAGGTCTGTTGAGGGATCAAAAAAACATACGCCCACAGCAGACAAGGTTTTTCATTGCTGCTCATACCTAGTGTGTGTATTTTACTTTGGGGCCAAATAAGGAACTTCTATCAAAAGGAACTTTGATGAAAGAAGATTTAAAGGATTCTGCAAAATCTCACAAGCACATTCAGCCGTGTCTTCTGACAGAATGTCTGAACCCGCCACCAGTGAAGTACCTTCAGCTGCATGGGAGGTAAGCCTCAATGATGAGGCTGAAATGGACTAAAGGGTAGCCAACTGCAAGGCAATAGTGCTCTCTGCCTTGGAGGATATGGTCGCAGTGAGGGATTTAGCAAGTTTCTTAATCAAATCCCTTTGAAGTCTCAAAGAGTGCCAAATAATTCAGAGACCAAAAGGCAAAAGTCACCAAAGCAGACATGCTTCCCAAATCTGTACAGTACCCTTGACTTCTTGGTTGGGTGGGTGGACAAAGAAACTTTGCTCCACTGGTTCTTTCTTAATGGCTGCCACTATGACCATAGCATCAACTGGTATTCCCTTACTCCAATATGTTGTGTCCTTTGTGGTACAAGGATCCTCTGTGGTCCCAAAGATAGGCCTAATGGTATCAAGCCACGCCCATCGAGAGACCAAATCAATGAGCTCATTGGCATGTGGGGGTCATCCAGGAGGTATAAGGGCCAGCTCCAAAAGCCTCCAGGAATACAGACTCCTCTTGGGAAGGATTGTTAGGGGGAACAACCACCTCTTTAAGAGTTAAAGGATGTCTCCAAATGAGACGCTGTCCAGTGATTATCTTGTGGACACTTGCCCCTCAAAGTCAGTATCTTCTGTGACAGACTCTTATGGAGAGTCCAAGTGCCTCTTTTTACACTTTCTCTTCCTGGGAACTTCGTCGGTGGGATGCTCCAGAGCAGTCTCGGAGGAGATTAGTATACCCAGGTGGGTGTTCTGGAGACTAGCGTGGGCTGGCTGCCACAATGGCACAGCTGGTTGAGGCTCTAGTCACACAATCAAATGGATTTTGATAATCCAAGCCAAAGAGGGAAAAGAAGTCTGAACCCTTGCAACAGAGAAAGCTCTCTCCACTACCTCGAACGCAGAATGCCTCAGAGAAAAAATGAACTAAACAAATGACTCCGATAAGACAGGCTTACTAACTGTAGGCTCCCTCCACCCCAAAGGCAGACTACTTAAGGAGGGAGTCAGAACATCTATCTAGAGCCAAAGCTCTGAGGAACAAAGATGGCTCTGACAACCTTGGAGTAGACTCCAACACCCTGGATCCGGCAGCAATACTACGACTGCAAAGTGCTTGGTGACAGGTCACTCAGATGCCACTGGATTCAAAGATACCAGCATCTTCATATCAACGGCGGACTCCAGGATCTTCAGACTTGATGGCTTCAAAACCAATGGTCAGATCAGAGAAGGAGCCAATAACAGGGAAGTAGTACTGACAACGGGTCTCTGGACCTGAGGGGGTTGGAGCTGGAAGAACTCAAATTTAAATCTGCATCAAGAACAACTTCATCATCCTGTCCACATCAGCTTCGTTCAAACTCTTGGATGACAGTACAGATGATGCTGTAGAAGATGGTCTAGAATGTCATCTCAGTGACCGTTCCAAAAAAAGAGGAAGGGAGCAAAGAAGAGACGAGATCCGGAACCAGCTGCAGTTATCGGATCTGAGAGTATTTTTCTGGTCAATATTTCAGAGCCAAAGAGGTCAGATCCGATACTTCAGACACTTTACTCAGAGATTTGGATACCGGAGCCGAAGTAGAAATCTGATCTAGGGACAGTTTTCTTGATTCTCAATGAAGAGAATCTTCTGTCTTGTCAATTTTTGAGGGGGTTGAGACCCAGAGGCTGTCAATCCAGGTTTACAGAGTAGCAAGCCTTGTAAATCAACCAATTCTTTGTCAATTCAAGGCCTTGCAAATGTCACAATCTTATTTTTTATTATTTTTTTATTTTACATTTGTTGACCGGGCTAGTCCAGCTGGATAATTTCCATTTTCAGTGGAGGCCCGGGGAGAAAAGCTCCACAATTAAAACAAGGTTAAACATTTAAGCAACAATGCATACATTTTAGTGTAGTAGAAAATACAGCGAAAAAAACAGGTAAAAAACAAATAGCCTAAGCTATATATTCATTTTTTTTTTTTTTTTTTAGAACAGTACAGTAATTTAGTCATTTGAAATAGCAGGGAAAGATAGTGATTTTTACGTAGGGAGGTATGGCTGAAGAGCGAAGAAGTCATTTAGTCTGGATTGGTACAGGAGCAGAGCCAGAAGTTAAGATGTAATAGAAGTTGTTTTTTGAAAAGTTGAAAGGAGTCTAGTGAGGTAATGTGTGGGGGGAGGTTATTCCATATTTTCCCTATGGAGTTTGAAAATAGACAGTTACCTGCTGAATTTGTAATTCTAGTTGTGGTGACTTTTATCTTTTCGGCAGATCACAACTGTTTCAAGTTTTTGTAGGGAGTAAGGAGGTTACTGAGAGCTGGTGTTTTTGTTGGTTGATAAAGAATGTTATGTGTAATTAAGAGTTGTTGATAGATAAGCTTGTTAGGTAGTTCTAACCATTGTAATTGTTTTAAGTTATTACAGTGGTGAGTTCTGTATTGGGATGCTGTGGCAAAACGGGCTATATTATGATAGGATGTAGTTAGTTTTTTCAGGTTACCTTTAGAGAGATTGGTGTAAATAGAGGAAGCATACAGTAGGGTGGAGATAAGATGTGATTGAGCTAAGGTGGTCCGTGTTTCTGGAGTAAGGAAGGGTTTTATTCTGTACAGTGAACCTATCTTTTTATTTACTGCTTTTATAGTGTTATTGATATGACAATCATAGTTAAGATTATTATCAATAGTAACACCAAGCAGTTTGGTAGTAGAGTCTGGGGAGATAAGAGAATTGTCAGCTGCAGTAATAGTAAAATTTTGTTGAGGAGATTTGTGGGTAGGTGAGAATGGTAATAGTTTTGTTTTCTTGGAGTTGAGAAGGAGACATCTTTTTGAGAACCATTGTTCAACGGTTGAAAAGGTAGATTGTGTGAGTGACTGGAGTTCAGATTGGGTGGGAGCTGTACAGATGATGGTAGAATCATCTGCATATTGTATGCAGGTAGTGTTATGGATAGATGATTGAAGATAATTAATAAAGATAGAGAATAAGAGTGGGCCTAATATTGATCCTTGAGGTACTCCTAAAGAGATAGGTAGTAGAGCAGATAGAGAATTTTTCCAGAGTACTGCTTGTTGTCGGTTTTCAAGGTAGGATGAGAACCACGTTAAGGAGGAAAAATCCAAGGCAAGTGAGTTTAGTATGTGTAGGAGAAGTTTATGGTTGACCATGTCGAAGGCTTTTGACAGGTCTAGGAAAAGAGAAGCAGTTAGTTTGTTATTATTACGGTTACAGTTTATTGTGTTAGTAAAGGAAAGTAGTGCAGTGGTCGTACTATGTGAGGGTCTAAATCCATGTTGAGTGTTTGCTAGTAGGTGATTTTGAAGGAGATGGTTAAGTAGTTGTTTGTGTATACATTTTTCCATGATTTTAGCTAGCGGAGATAATAGTGCTATTGGGCGGTAGTTAGAGAGGTCAGTGGATTTGCCTCCTTTATGTAAGGGTATGATGTGTGATATCTTCCAGATTGCTGGAAAATCACTTTCTTTTATGGATCTGTTTATTAGGATCGAAACAGGGTAGGCTATAGCTTTTGCTGCTACCTGAAGGAATTCAGCAGGAAGCTTATCTGCTGAGGGGTAGTGGGTTTAAGTTTTGTAAGAGAGATTGTATGTAGGAGGTGGGTATGGGTTGAAGTTGAAGGGAAGGAATGACGTTGTTGGTGTTACTTAAGATCAGTTGGGAAGCATCAGGGATACATGGCTTGCTAGTGTTTGTATGGAAGTAGTAAAGAAGCTATTGAAGTTACTGGCTATTAAAGAGGGATTATCAGGGTCTAGATTCTGTGGGTTAGGTGTTACTATTATACCTGGGGTAAGTAGATGATTGATAGTAGACCAGAACCTTTTGGTTCTTTTTGTGGATTGCTGAAGTTCTACATAGTAGTTCTTTTTGTCTGAAATAATAGCATTTTTGGTTTTGTTTCTCAGCTCTCTAAAGGTTTGATAGTCTGTTGGGTTTCTAGAGGAGCGCCATTTCTTCCAAGATTTATTTTTAAGCCTGATCTTTTGTTTAGTATTAGAGGTAAGCCAGGGTGCTGTTCTGGTCTTTATTCTAATGGTACGACTTGGGGCATAGTGGTTTAGGATTGTAAGGAATGCTGAGTTGAAATATTCTATGGCTTTGTTGAGAGAGAGGTGGTTTAGAGGGGTCCAATTGTATTGTGAGAGTTCTGTTTGAAATCTTTGGGGATTAAATTGTTTCTTTGAATATAGTATTCTATGTGAGGTAGGTAAGTTTTGATGAGTTTTAGCTCTAATGACATGTGAGGGAGTGATCGCTAAGGTCATCAGGAAGGATGCCAGTTTTGTAGCTTTGTGAGGGGGAGTTTGTAAGAACCCAGTCTAAGGTGATTTCTTTTTTGCTTGTTTTATTTATTCTAGTGGCACTATCAATTAGTTGTTTGAAACCAAAAAGGTTTAAATGGGAAGTAGGGTCAGCATTGTTACAAGATTTCCAGTCAATGTTAAAGTCTCCAAGAAGTAGTGTTTCTTGGGGGAGGTAATTTGAGAGTTGTTCAAGAAGTTGTTCTAATGTGGGGATATTATTTCCTGGAGGCAGATAAGCACAAATGATGTTTATTGATTTAGTAGCATTAATTTGAACTCTAGAGCAGATTATTTCGACATTATTGTTTTGGGTAAGAGCAAGGTCAAGAAGAGTAAGCTTCAGGTTAGATTTATATAGGATAGCTACTCCACCTCCTTTCTTGGAGGTGCGATCAAGTCTAACAATGTTACATCCAGGTGGGGTAATTTCAATATCTTTAATAGATGGTCTTAGCCAGGTTTCTGATAAGCATAGAATGTCAAAGTTGTGTAGTTCTAGTAGGGCGTGTATTTGACTAACTTTATTACAGATACTGCGTATATTTAGGTGGGCCAAGGATAGTATGTTTGTAGTTATAGTTGATGGAGGAAGGAGAGCTTTTATATGGTGACTGTGTGTTTCAGTAGTTGTAGGTTGAGGGCCTGGATTGGGGTGTATGTCACCGTCCTGAAGTAGATGGAGTAGTAGACCATAGTTTTTGGATATGTGTTTTAGAGATGTGTC